>NC_053168.1:128745088-129045088 GCF_016835505.1 Polypterus senegalus
TGCATTGCATCTGATTTAAATTTGAAGCGAAACTGGAAAAACTGAGGTGTCCTAAAACCTTTGATATAAAAAGGAAGCATTATTCCGGTGGATTACTCTTTTTTGGATGCACGAGTCAATTCAAACACTCAATGTACAGAAGTTGTAATTAGCGTGGCAAAAATAAATAAATAAATGAAACTGACATCAAAAATAGGAGACTCAATATTTGTTCTTCAAGGTGGCCCTTTGGCATTTTAATTTGAAGCAATATTAAGATAAGAGAAAACAGTCCATTCTTCCATTCCCTTTCAAATCTACCTGCAAAGTATGCAAGTCAATGAGTCACCCGCTTAATAAGCTTCAATTTTCTGGAAAATTCTGAAAAGTCGATTTTTTTTTTTTTATTATTATTATTATTGACTCCACTACCTTAGTCAAGCTGCGACTCAAGCCTACTTTCATATTATTTGCTGCTGGAAGGTCCACAGGACACCCATGTTACTTGATTAATGATTAACTGTCCATCCATCCATCCATCCATTATCCAACCCGCTATATCCTGACTTTAGGGTCACGGGGGTCTCCTGGAGCCAATCCCAGCTAACACGGGGCGCAAGGCAGGAAACAAACCCCCGGGCAGGGCGCCAGCCCACCACAGATGATGAACTATTGCTTCATTATTTGTGCTCCGACAGTTTGAAGTCCTTTACGGTAAAAGTGGACTAATGATGTTAGACCTTCTTAAATTGATTTATGTGTAAAATGATACGGCGTTGGAAGTACGGCATGCACTGTTCTTCTGGCAGCAGTAGTGCAGCCCGAGCTAAAGTTGTATTCCATGTGCAACCATTTATTTTGAAAAATGCTCTAATATTTCAAGAATGTAGTCATTTACATTACCATTGTAAATTCATTATGACATAAGGCTACTGTATTCTCAAAGAAAAAAATATTTTTATATATAAGAATGGAAGCTTTTACAGCTGTTGAAGATCAGGAAGCAAAAAAATAAATACATATAATAATAGCTAAGTTGGGTTAAATTTCATCCATATGCAATTTTAAAAATTTTAAATTCAAGCAGTTTGGAGCATGTATCGGATAAAATATGAAGCAATTTTGTAGTCAGTCATTCTGATTAAGCATTAACCGAAATACGGTATTGCAGCATTTAAGATTCGGAAATTTAAGAAAAGACGCATCCCACATGTCCACTCCTCCCATCTTCTTCCATGGATAATTAAACACAATTTCCCTGATGTTCCTGACAGGAGCCTTCCTTCTAATTCGACTCATCATTTCCTTCCATCGACCACCAAACCTACGCTAAGCCCCTCCAGACTGCAGGACCCCACCAAATGCAAGACAAGAGCCAGCGTGCCTCACCAATGGGGGACTAAATTAAAGACCCAGCACTCCACCTCATTCACTGGTCAAAAGTCCTGTCTTCCATTCTCAGGCGTAATCGCTCCGGTCTGAGCATTTTGTGCTATTTTAGTTAAAAAGCAACGGGGATTGTGATGTGTATGTGCTCACTTTCCATGTTTCTCTTCAAATTTAAATCAGATGCAATGCAATGAATGACCTAAAATGGTGAAATGATAAACTGGCAGAGGTTTACGTTTAAAGTTTAGATTAGCACAAACTGAAAAGAGTAAGGACATTTGAGAATATTACAAATGGGCCCTCTTCAGGGAACAACTAATAGGTCACAACCTGCACAAGTTCTGCAGCAATTCAAGCAAATCAAGCCTTGCAAGTTGAAGGAAACAATTTGCACAGGTGTCCCAACTTCTGCTGATTACTTAAAAACTCTCAGTCTGTCTGTCTTAAAGCAGAGTTGGAGCCGACTGTGTTACTAGAAAGTCGTACATTCCAGTGACAGAACAAGAGGTGTTCCTAAAGTTTTCACCGGTACCGTATATGTTATTTACCCATGTAGTTTGTAGTGATGGCCGAGAAAAAGTTTTAGTCTCCTGTTGTCATACAAGATGCTGTTCATACTTGACGCATCTGTGTCACCACGAGGGTGTATGTGACGTAAATTAAATTTTGCCTTCAGAGTCAGGCCCTTGTGTCGGCGACCGCATGCCTCCAGAATTTTGTAACTGCTCAGCCCCATGTGCGTTGACAAGAAAACACGCGCTCAGTGCAAGGAAGAGTTGTGTGAATTGTCGCTTCCCACATCTGTTGTACACAATCCAACATGAAAAACACGCAGCGATAGCCAAATGTCTACAGATACACGGCCTAGACCCTCGGCACAGATGATGGCTTGTGTATGCAGAAATGGAAACATTCTGGAGATCGATATTTAAAGGGGGTGTAAGCCAGAAGATTCTGTTGTGCACTATAAACAGACCAGGAGGGGGCGCATCCTCTGTGTGCAGCCAAGTACCAAATGAACTTTACGTCTATGGTGACCAACATTGGACAACAGAAAAGATTATGAAACATTCATTAAAAAAAAAAAAAACTCACAAGTTACTAAAATAATCCACACGTTAAAGGTGAACGCAAACAATGTGCATAATTTGTGTATTTTTTTATGGCTAAAATATTGCTAAGTAAATACTTTTGGAAAATAAAAGTAGTCCACATACAGGGTGCCCCTTCCCATGGGGTCTCACCTTTAAATTAAAGACCCAGCACTCCACCTCATTCATTGGTCTAAAGTCCTGTCTTCCATTCTCAGGCGTACTCTCTCCGGTCTGAGCATTTTGTGCTATTTTAGTTATAAATCAAAGGCGATTGTGATGTGTATGTGCACCTATTGTGGTTGCTAGGTTGGCTGATTTTCTCAACAAAAGTCCAGGGCCAGGGATTTTTATGTCATATACGTTTTCGGTTATTTTAGTTCGGGCAGAGATACCGCTTATGAAAATGCAAGTGTGGAAGACACCACTTTTAGGCAGAGATCAGCAAAATCAATTTGTACCCAAGAACTGTAATCGAAAAACAAAATCAATAAGTCAGCAGCTATGAAGTCAAAAGACAAAATAACGAAAGCCTGCCTTAAAAGTGACGCTGTTGGGGTTGGCTTCATTATAGAAGAGAGAAAAAAAAGAGAAATAAATGAATGGTAATAACATCGATATTTCTTAAAATGACATCTAATTCGGTTTTCATTGTGTTATGTCAATGCTGCCTATCCACTTTGAAAGGTGCCATCTCATTAGTGTGTCACCCTAGGGAAGTGTTTTGGGCAGTTCCACCTGGCAGGAGACCTCTGGGAAGACCCAGGACACCCTGGAAGGAGAGGTGGCACTGGGGAAGCCCAAGTATCCCCCATGGAGGATTTGGAGGAGGTGATGGGCAAATCGGGATGTCTGGGAATCACTGCTTGGACTGCAGCCCCTGCAACCCAGACCCAGATAAAAGGACAAAATGAATCGATGTCTTCTGTTGACAATACGGTGACCAATGGATGTCCAATTCTTATTGAATTATTCTGCACTTAACATTTAAATGTAATGAAGGGGAGTATATTAAAAAAAAATGGTCAGGCTGTAATTTGAAATGTTAAAATATTTGAGTATCAAAACATCCACTCGCAAATGTTCTCATTTCTGCATCTATACCAGTCTGGTGCCCAGTGCCCTGTGGGCTATCCAATGAAGCTGTTATCAGTTAATTATCAGTCTGAAGCTGGCACGCTGAGTCTCTTTTGTTGTACAAATTCCACCACGCTGGGAGCTGTTGTCTGCTCACCGACAGTCTTGTGGCTTCCCTCCGGTTCTGGAAATTACTTTAAATCAATGTCTCTGCCTATCGGACCCCCTATCCAACTTACGAGGGTCGAAGGGCTGGGGTCAAAACAGTCCAAAGTTGTTTAACGCTCTTTTAAAAAGTTACATAGCCTGTCTAACTGGAAAAAATATCAAACGCTGCACTTGTTTGCAGAATTATTTTTTTTTTGTTAATTGTTAGTTTTCCGAAATGAAAAATGAAAATGTATACGACTAAGGGTTTTGGAACTCAAGGATTCTGAGTACCTGTGCTAATTAATTGTGTTTTGTGTTTGTTTTTGACTAATTGGAGGAATCTCTTTGGTGACATCATCAGCTTCATTCTGCGTATTCTTTGGTTTGATGATACGCTTGTGTTTTATGTGTGAGTGACGTCACGGCGGCCGCCCATGAAAGGCTGAGATGTGAATTGGCTGGCATGTGAAATTTGTTCCTTCAAAGATAAAGAGTCATCAGTGAAAGAAGATTAGTTTTTTACAATATTTTTCTTTTGTCATTACTATTTAAGACAGTGCTAGCCTTTTCATGGCTGACTCCATGACTTTAGTACGACCTTTCTGGGGTTATTCCCCTCCATGAATTTAGCACAATCGTCAAAGCAGAATGAGGAGGTCCCCATCACAGCGTTACATGAATCAGGTGCAATCCGATCGTCGATGCTCTTCATCCTTGGTGAATCTAACATGGTCTTCACAGCAGAGGTTAGGGAGGTCATCCAGGACTGGCCATGATCTACCCGCTGACATTGGGAATCGAGGAGGGGTGCAGGATTTTCTCTGGGGTCGGTCACGGTTTACAGGTTGGGAAATGCTGCTGTACATGATCTACAAACTCTGTGATGGCAAGTGTGGCGTCCAGGGATGGTGATGTCACATCAAAAGAGGCCCACCAAATCAAGGCCTCAGTTATGGGACGCCCTCAGGACTCATTGGAGGTGGTAGTGGAGCAGAGAATGAAGAAACATCTGACGGCCATTATGAACAATGCTGCACATCCTCTCTCTGAGACACCAGCATTGAATACTTCCAGCCAATGAACTGTTGAGCAGAAGTCTGTAAAGAAATTCGACTGGGGCTCCTTCACACCTACAGCAATTCAACTTTATAGTGCCTCACCGCGACCAGGACTGCTCTTTTTATCTTTTATCTCCAAGGGTGAACTGTGATGATGAAGCTTGATTCACCAAGGGGGCTTAAAGGGTGTTCACCCCCGCCCAACCTGTGGGTTTTGAAGACATTTATATGGGAAAAAAGAGGGTCAAGACACCCAAACTGTTGAGAACCACTGAACTAAAGTATCTATAATATAGTGCAATCCTTATCTATCTATCTATCTATCTATCAATAACAACTGTCTTACGTTTTCAAGCCAGTGTATGACCATGAGCTGGTGGTGGATTTTAGGAGGTCCAGGCCCCTCATGGACCCCGTGATCATCAGAGGTGACTGTGCAGAGGGTGCAGACCTATAAATACCTGGGAGTGCAGCTGGATGATAAGTTGGACTGGACTGCCAATACTGATGATCTGTGTAAGAAAGGACAGAGCCGACTATACTTCATTAGAAGGCTGGCGTCCTTCAACATCTGTAATAAGATGCTGCAGATGTTCTATCAGACGGTTGTGGCGAGTGCCCTCTTCTACGTGGTGGTTTGCTGGGGAGGCAGCATAAAGAAGAGGGACGCCTGGACAAACTGGTGAGGAAGGCAGGCTCTATTGTAGGCACGGACCTGGACAGTTTGACATCCGTGGCAGAGTTACGGGCGCTGAGCAGACTCCTGTCAATCATGGAGAATCCACTGAACAGGATCATCTCCAGACAGAGGAGCAGCTTCAGCGACAGACAGACTGAGGAGACCCCACACTATGTGACTCTTCAATTCCAACCGGGGGGTAAACGTTAACATTATACAAAGTTATTGTCTGTTATACCCGCCTCGCATTCTCCACTTTGTATTTTTTAACTTGCACTGCTTTTGTTGTTATCACTCTTTAATTAATATTGTTTCTTATTAGTATGCTGCTGCTGGAGTATGTGAATTTCCCCTTGGGGATTAATAAAGTATCTATCTATCTATCTATCTATCCTGCCAACTACACTATCTATCTATCTATCTATCTATCTATCTATCTATCTATCTATCTATCTATCTATCTATCTATCTATCTATCTATCTATCTATCTATCAATCCTGCCAACTACACTATTTATCTATCTATCTATCTATCTATCTAAAGCCACTGGAGAAGAGCTGAGAGAGCCTGAGGACATCCGGGACTTTGCTGTGTCTTTTTACGAGACTTTGTTTTCAAAGGAGCCGCTCAGTTTCTCTTCTTCAGCCACTTTGCTACAAGGACTGCCTCACATTTCTGATGATTTAGCCGAGTTTATGGACAATGACCTCACTTTTCAAGAACTCACAATTGCACTCGAGGGTCTAAATACTGGGAAGACGCCGGGAATTGACGGTTTACCGGTTGAATTTTATAAACATTTTTGGCCGTTATTAGGTTTAGACTTCTTCGAGGTGGTACAGGACAGTTTGCAAGCAGGGGAGCTTCCGGTCAGCTGTCGCCGAGCTGTAGTCACGTTGCTACCTAAGAAAGGCAACCTCTGCCTTCTGAAGAACTGGCGGCCCGTGAGCTTACTCTGCTCAGATTATAAAATCATCTCGAAGGGATTAGCGACGAGGCTGAGAAAAGTGATGGGCAGCATCATCAACCCCCACCAGTCCTACTGCGTACCGGACAGACAAATCCACGACAACATATTTGTGCTGAGGGACATCATTTCTGCATCGAAAGCTCTCAATATCGATGTTGGCGTTCTGTCGTTAGATCAAGAAAAGGCTTTTGATCGGGTCGATCACAAATATTTATTTACAACTTTAAGAGCGTTTGGTTTTGGTTTACATTTTATAAGGTATATCAAACTGTTGTATTCCAACGTGTTTGGAGTATTAAAAATCAATGGGGTGTTAAGCCGGCCATTCGCTGTGACCAGGGGGATTCGTCAGGGGTGTCCTTTGTCAGGGATGTTATATGCCATCTCCATTGAACCTTTTCTTAGGCAGCTTGATAAACACCTGCAGGGATTCACAATTCCGCTGTCTAAAAATTTAACGTTTAAATTTCTGGCCTATGCAGATGACGTGTGGTGTTTGTGGATTCTGATGCAGACGTCTCCGCTGTATGTAAATGTTTAACACTTTTGAAGGAGCATCTTCTGCTAAAGTTAACTGGGAGAAGGGGAATGCATATTTATCAGGGGACTGGGCACATCGTCCTCCGCCAGTCTTGCCATCAGGGCTGGGCTGGAATAGGAAAGCTTTCCGTTATCTCGGGGTTGTGCTGGGTGGTGAGGATACTGAAAAGGACAACTGGGAGGGCTTTTTACAACAGATTGACTTGAGGTTAAAGAAATGGCAGTGGATTGCACCTAAACTCTCTTTTAGAGGAAGAGTTCTCATTATTAACAATCTCGTGGCCTCCATGCTGTGGCACAGACTGAGGAGTGTTGACCCGCCAGCAGGACTTTACACTCCATACAAAATTATTAGTTGACTTTTTGGAATGGCATGCACTGGCTCAAGAAAGGACTCATCAGTTTACCGGTGGAGGAAGGAGGACAAGGGCTGATTGATGTCTGCTGCAAGGCCGCTAGTTTCAGGTTGATGGTTTTACAGCGCCTGTTTTTTTCTTTGGAACCCTTAATTTGGAAAAAACTGGCTCTTTCATTTTCCATAAGATTGAAAATTTGAGTTTTGATGTGCAGTTATTGCTAATGGACTTGAGCAGGTTTGATCTCACTCCGTTACCCAAATTTTATAAGGGAGTTTTACGTACTTGGAGTTCCTTTCTTCAGAGAGTGCCATCCAAATCACCTTCGCTTTTCAATGAACCCCTCATTTTAATTCTTTATTCACATGTCCACTACTTTTTAAAATTAGTTTTGTAAAGACTTTGATTAAAAGTGGAATTGTGGTTTGTTCTCAATTATTGGAGGAAGACAACAAGAGTTTTAAAGATTCAACTGTGTTGGCTTCAAGGATGGGTATACGATCAATAAGAACGGTCAATTATTTACTGTCCTTTATGGCAAAAGACCTCATTAGGCTTAGAGAAAATCAGGGGAACTCGACTTCAGTACATCCAAAGACGGAGGAGGAGGAGGACTGTTTTTCTGATCTGGAGGTGGAACCTAAATTAGACATGAATGGTGTGAGGGAGGACTCGATTTTAAGGTTTGATAGACAAGAAAAATGTTTTTTTCGATCTTTAACTAAAAAAGATATGTATGTGTACTGCATTAAAGTTTTCATTTTCCAAATCTAAAAACACCATCATGACGCCCTGGACTGAAAAATTAAATGTAAAGGCGGAGGTCAGCCAGCATGGAGAGAATTTTATAAACCACCTAATAATAAGAGAGCAGGCGATCTCCAATGGAGAATCGTACACGGGGTCATCGCAACTAATGTGTTTTTAAGTAAAATTCAAAGTGATGTGAGTGATAAATGTGCCTTCTGTGGGAGAGAGAGACTGTATATCATTTATTCTTGTATTGTACGAGACTGCAAACTCTGTTTATGTACTTTCAAAAAATATGTGAAAAATTTAATGTTTCTTTTGATGATCAGAAATTTATTTGGGGCATGAAATACAACAAAAAATCAAAATCAAAACTTCAACTTTTAAATTATTTATTTGGGCAGGCAAAATTATCCATTTTAAAAAGCCGTAATAATAAACAGAGTAGTTTGTTACCAGATGATGTACTGTTTATTTTCAAATTTTATGTAATTTCAAGAATTAGGCTGGAATTTACTTATTATAAAACAATGTGTAATATTGAAGAATTTGAAAAAGTGTGGGGAGTGAAGGGGGTGCTGTGCTCTATTGAGGAGGGGCAACGAAAAATTAATTTGGAATAACAAAGAAGAATAGCGGGTGAGCGATTGTTATGTTAAACATTAGAAGGATTAGACAGAGTACTGAATACTAAATACAGACTTGTGTACTTAACTTAATGTGTGGGGACCGGGGAGTAGTGGAGGAGTAAAAAAAAATAACTGGGAATGAAAAGTATTGGTAGGCATCAACAATATGTTTTAATGTGCGGAGTAGGAGGAGTGTAAAGGGGGAGTAGTGGTGGTTGTCTGATATATAACTTTTTGTTTTATCTTGAATATTGGGATTGTTTGTCTTATGACTGTATATATTGTTAATGTTCAAAATAAAGGTCATTTTAAAAAATTAAAAAAAAAAATTATCTATCAATCCTGCCAACTATGCTATCTATCTATCTATCTATTAATCCTGCCAACTACACTATCTATCTATCTATCTATCTATCTATCTATCTATCTATCTATCTATCTATCCTGCCAACTACACTATCTATCTATCTATCTGTGTTACCCCGCGCTCTCTTGAGTGTTAATTCCGTGTTGTGTTCAGACTACATGCTGTATAATCGGTGATTTGACCGAGCTGTGGGTTTCCCAACACCTGATGCAGTTACTTCAAATGCGCGAGGCGTGGTGTGATGGTGACCATCTTACCTCTGAAAGGGTCTGAATGCACTCTGAATCCACCGTAAATATTTTTGCATTTTGCTCTTTGTACAAAGACGACCCGCACACACACCCGAGTGCCTCTGAATTTGCCCAACTTCATTTCTTTCATAACCCATTTCAATGGTACTGGAGACATTTTTGGAATGAAGACTTTTAAGAAGCAGCTGTGTGACAACAATAGGCAGGGAAATGGTTTTTAAAAGTAAAGAAAAAAAAAGTCTGGCTAACTGAATCAATCGGCACATTAAAATTTGATGCGACTATCGATTTTAAGGCACAGCAGTGTTACTTCAGGCTAAGTGAATTCATGAGCACAAAATAAAAATAAAATCCTTAAACCCCCATCAAAGTTTCCTGCCTCAGATAATCCCGATGGATATCACGTAACCAAAAGCACAATCAATTCGGCTATTTATTTATTTTTTTAATTTATTTATGTATTTTTTTTTTTCCCTTACCTGTAGTGACGGAATATTTCCTCCTCCACCTCGGTGACAAAGTCGCACTTGGTACACGGATGCTCCTTGTTCTCCTTGACTGACAATTGTCCTGGATGGTTCCCTGGGAGTTCGTCTTCAGGCTTGACTTCCTTGGCCACCGGGGAGCTGTGCACGTTCTCGAAATGAAGCAGGAGAACGTCGACGTCGTGAGCTGCAAATGAGCACTGATCACACTGGTGCTTAACTTTGGCACTTCCCGTCACGCCAGGGGATAGCTGCAACAACAGGAGGGCACAGTGGGAACAATTACTTTTCCTGCAGGCAAACGGGTAGGCAATCTCCCCCAGGTGCTTCTCCGGGCTGCACAGCCCCCTAGGGCAGAACTGACAGTGCTTAATGGTACATTTATGAATGCTGTGCACCTGCTGGTAGTGACGCAGAAGCGGCCCCACTATAATCACGTCCGGCCCGTGGCTCATGGAGTACCTGAAATCACAAAACTGACAATTGTAGCTCGTCACCATTTTATCCTCGCTAGCAGCCGCCTTGCCCGACGCCTCTTTCTTCTTGCTGATCGTTATTAGCTCTTCCACAGTTTTCTTGTCACTCACCGTTATCAGACTTTCTTTCGAGGTCGGGTTGCTCTCTTCTTTATTATGGTTCACCACCTGACTTCCAGAGTGCTGCCTTTCGTAATGTTCCAAGAGTCGAACCGTGCTGGACGATTCGTAGCTAAAGCTGCAAAACTTGCACCAGTAATAGCTGGTGCCATCGGTACCGTTGTGTTTGGACGAGTCCAAAGGTTTGATAGGAACAAAGTAACCAACGGGGGTCTCGTCGTCGCTCCTAACGGTGCTCCTCTCCTGCCACTTCTCACGGCTGCCCGTTTCCACATTACGACTTTTGTTCTTCTCTGACAATTTGTTATATTCTCTCGGAGAGTCTGAGTTTACCGGCTGGGTTTTGATCTTATTGGGGTGCGTGGAGAGGAAGTGTTGTTCTAACTCCGTGGAAGTGCTGCCCATGTAGGTAAAGTTGCAGAATTTACAGCGGAAGTACTTAGTGTTGCCCTGACAGTCTGGGGTTTTCCTGCCAATGCCGATGAATGTCCCACCCAGGTTGACCTAGAAGAAAACACCAAAACGTCAATGATTTATTTCCATTTTTCTGAAGACTTTGTGCAAAGATATGAAATGAAAGGAAGCAACAAAAAGGATACAATCTGAAGGGTTGTGACGATGCGGGTTCCGCTCCATGCTCCCATCTTGCTTCTGGGAGCTCTTGAACCCGACACCGTCGGTAATGTCACCGATGAGCTGGACAGCGAGGCACAACAATGAAGCAAGGGGAAGGTGCAAAACGGGCAAAAGTGTCAACAAAATCAAAACAGTGTTCAAATTAATAGTGCAGTGCTTCAAAAGTCTTTAAATAAATAATCCAATAGAAACAAGAGAACTCGTGGAGGTTAAAAACACAATAGACAAAAACCCTTTAAAAATCGAGGTTAAAACAATGGCTGGAAGCAGTCTTTTAAAACAAAGCCCGGTGACTCCACTGCTTCTCCCATCCAGGCTATGTGCCAGGGGAGTCATCCTACATGCAGCTGTACTGGTCTGGTGGCCTTTCCAATCCCTGGCTCCGGTTCTCCTCACCCAGACCGAGACTTGCGCTCCCCAGTGACCAGGACGCTCACATTGGGGCTTCGACTTCCCAAGTTCCCCGACTCCCGCGCCCTTCGCTGCAGCGAGCCAACCTTCTCTCGGTCACTCCTGGTCCAAACATGAGACGGCCAAACACCCCACTCGGGCTCGTCTCTCCCAGCTGCCCACAATCAGCGCGAGCCTGCGCTCGCTCGCTTCGCTCGCTCTCCTGCACTGGCTTTCTCCTTCTTGCTTCCTTCTCCATTAACCTCCCTTCATGTTCTTTTTCTTCCTTTCTTCCCCCCATCCGCCTCGCACTTCTATTATATGACGTAGATCAGGTGTGGCAATCAGTAGCTCCCGGCAACAATTACGGATGCAGATGACTCCCCACCTAAGCACTTGTGGCGCTTTTCCACTGCATAGTACGGCACGACACGGTTCAGTTCAGCTCACTTTTGGGGGGTTTTCCACTGGGAACAGTATCTGGTACCTGGTCCTTTTTTTAGTACCACCTCAGCCGAGGTTCCAAGCGCCGAACCGTTACCAAAACGTGACGTGTAAACTCTGCTGGTCACTGATTGGCCGGAGAAAATCTTCATTACTGCGTCACTGAACTTGCGACACGAGACACAACAGACCCGCTAGATTTTTAGCACAGCCAGCGAAGGTTCGGACGCACCTTTAACCAAAAATGGCTGTTTCGTGGTCTATTGAGGAAGTACAGACGTTCCTCTCGTTGGTAGGAGGTCGGCGCAACTATAACGACACGTGAATAATCCCGCCCACTCTAAAGCGGTACTAAACTGCAGTCGAAACGCAAACCGAGCCGAACTGAGCTGAACCAAGGTGAGCTGTACTGAACCGTGCTGTGCCGTACTATGCAGTGGAAAAGCCATTAAGCGAGGACCATCCGCATCATGAATCACCCCGGGAACCGCCCCGGCCACACTACCACGTCTCCCCCTCTAAGCCGCGAGTGCGGCGACTATTTATTTAAAAAGTGGCCTTTTTGACTGGGGCTGTGGACCCGCTGCACCACAAGGGTGCATACGATATTATTTATCTGGACTCTCAGAAAGTATTTGATAAGGTCCCACATGAGTTCTTGGGCATCAAATTACAAGAGTAGATGGGTGTAGGACTGACTAAAACACAAGATGGGTACCCAAACAGCATACCGATCTGATCAGGCCAACATCCCTTCGGTGAATTTCAGGAGGTTCCCCTCCCTCTGTCCCACAAAACCTCACTATGATGCGTGGGCAATCCGGTAGCAGAGCATCCATGTTCATTTGACCGTGGCTTCAATTAGACATACTACCCATAAGCCATTGTGTTGTATTGCATCAGCTCCTTTGGTTACCACGTAACATTTTCAAATTGCCTTTACTTTTTGATTAACAATTATTCAGCACAAGTGTGTCAAGAAACACTACATGCCAACGACAATACGCCTGTATAGTGCCTCGCTGGGACTGTTGTCTTATCTTTAGGGTTTGTAATGAGCATGCGTGTGTGTGTGTGTGTGTGCTTGATGGAAGTTGTTGTTGTCGACTGTTGTAATATTTTCAGAAGATGTAAAAGCTAAACTTCCCCCTTGGGACAAATGAAGTACTATCAACTTATCTACTGTATCAAAGTGAAACATGAAAACATGTATGTCTACAGGAAATCACGTATCCTATATATAAACGTCTACGCGTGGAATTCTGTCTGTTTGTCTGTCCAGCTCAGAAGTTGGGGTTATGGCTCCACCTCTGAGGACACACAAGCGAGGCGAGCATGTCGGCAAAACGAAATCTCTGAAGAAAGAGTCACTTGCTTCATCGGCAAAGCCATTTGTCTTTTTACTATTCCTCCTGCCGCTAATACATAAGCGAGGGAGGCATGTCAGCAAAAAAGACAGTCGCTTAGCCGCTAATGCAGAAACCATGCGAGCACATCGGCAAAACCAAACCTCCTAGGAGAGAGACGGGCCGAATAGTTCCTATCAAATACCTGTCATCTCTACGTTTCAATTTTTTTTCTGACGATTTCAATAGTTTCTAGGACCCCGTGCTGGCTTACACAGCTAATATATATACAGTATATATATATATATATGGGATATTTTTAATAAATTTACAATAACATCTCTGCTTTTTCATTTAGGTTTTATGATTAAGGAAAAATGAATTTATATGATTTTAGTGCAAGGCTACATTATAACAAAGTGTGAAAAATGTGAGGGGGTCTGGATAAGCATGGCACGTAAATAACGAACATCCCATTCACTTCCAGCCTTGTGCCCAGTAAAGTCAGACTAGGAAGCGGCTCAGCAAGACCCTGCAAGAGGAAACTAAAGGGATGATGTTTGTTGATTTGTCCAGTGCATTCTGTACCATCCAAACATCTCTGTTAAGGGGATCAATTCAGAGATACGCAGGTGGATGAGCCTGTGGTGTCCTGGGTGATGGTCTCTCTGTCAGGCAGACCACAGTTTGTGAGACTCGAGGACTGTGTGAGCAACGCTGCAGCACCACAAGGAATTTTCTCTTCTCCCTGTACGCCTTGAACAATAAATATAACGCCAGGACATGTCACTAACAGAAGTTCATGATTCTGCACTAACAAACAGAGGAGCTATAGAAGAAAGGACAGAGCAGACTCTTTTCTTAGGAGACTGCATTCCTTTAATGTGGGCAGTGACATCCTTAATATCTCCTACAAACTCTGTGATGGCCCAGTGTGGTGTGCTGGGCCAGTAACAATACATTACGGTAGGCCCACTGGATCAACAAGCAGATTCAAAAGGGCAGCCTCAGTTATGGGACGCCTTCTGGTCCTGCTGGTGGTGGTAGCGGAGGACAGAATGAAGACAAAACTGATGATGCTGATGAAAGAATGCTGCCCATCTTCAGCATTGAGGACTTTCAGCCAACAAATTATTCAGCAGAGGAGTCTGTCACCTCATCTTCATACCCTGTGCTCCTCGGCTCATTAATATAACACCAGAAATTCAATGCAGAGATGATTTGGGGTGGGTGTACTGACAAAGGAGATGAAAGAATGTCTGTAACTAAAAATAAACAAAACCAAAGAAGCGCCAATTGACTTGTGCCACACCAAAAGCCTCAACGTCTGGCCACCATTCAGGGAGTGGATGTGGAGGTGGTGCACTGCTACATGTACTTGAAGGTCCGCATCAATGACAAGCTACAGTGGTCTTGTAACACAGAGGAACTAAAGACAGACGCTTATTTCATAGCAGACTGCGCTCTTTTCACATGGGTAGTGACATCCGTTACATATTCTATAATTCTAAGATGGCCTGGTGGGTATTCAGGGCTGGTAATATCACTTGAAGAGAGGCCCACCAAATCAAGAAATGGATTGCAACAGCAGGCTCAGTTATGGAATGCCTTATGGTCCTGCTAGTGGTGGTAGTGGAGGAGAAAGCGAAGACAAAACTGATGGTGGTTCAGAAACAATGCTGCCCACCCTCTGTATGACACACCAGCATTGAGGACTTTCAGCCAACGAATTATTCAGCAGAGGAGTCCTGTCACCTCAGCTCATAAATATAACACCAGAAATTCAGTACAGAAATGATTTGTGGTGGGTGGAATGACAAAAGAGATGAAGGGGGAGAACTTTGAGAATTGCCTGCATCTCGAAATAAACAAAACCAAAGAAAAGTTAAATGACTTGTGCCACACCAACAGCCTCAACACCTGGCCACCATTCAGGGAGTAGAAGTGGAGGTGGTGCACTGCTACACGTAAATGGAGGTCCACATCAATGTCAAGCTGGTGTGGTCTTGTAACACGGAGGAACTAGAGAGATGAAAAGGCAGAGCAGGAGATGTTAGGTGATGGCACTCCTTTCACATGAGTAGAGACCTCCATTACATGTTCTTCAACTCTGTGATGGCCAATGTGGAGTGTTGGGTTGGTAACATCACTTCGAGAGAGGCCCACTGAATGAAGAAACTTATTAAAAAGACACACTCTGGACCCCCTGGAGGCAGCAGAGGAGGATAGAAAGAGTGCCATTATGATCAATGCTGCACCCCCGCTCGGTGACACAGCAATACTGAGGACTTTCAGTCAATGAATCGTTCAGCAGACGTGAGTCAAGAAACGTGACTGGGGGTCCTTCATACCAACACCAATTCACCTGTAAAGCGCCCCTCTGGGACTGCCAAGTCAGAAGTTTTCTTTCTTTTTAGTCATTCTGGAGTGAATTCAGACTGTGGCATATGTGTTTATATTTATTTATCTATCTATTAATTTATTTATTTAAAGAGCTTCTGTAAAAATCCTAAATTTCCCCCTGGGGACAAATAACATTTTATCTACAAATCTACAAAACATAAAATAATATTCTCAATTCCACTTAATTGTTTTCAGGGATTCAGGGTATGGAAATATTGAGAATTAAACTGAAAGTCTCTAATGAAACGGGTCAATTGCATTTTCCGTCAAACATGGAAATGGCAGAACTTCTCAGACTCTGGCCTGCTTGTCATCACACCTACAACAGCCTGACACGACGACTTCTTCTTTCGGCTGCTTCCATTCAGGGGTTGCCACAGTGGATCATCCCTCTACATCTATCCCGGTTTTTCACACCACTTTCTCCCACACCGACTGCCTTCATGGCCTCTCTCACCGCATCCTCTTTGGCCTTCGTCTTTTCCACTTCCCTGGTGACTCCATCCTCCGTATTCTTTTCCCTAAGTCCCCCTCATCTCTCCTCTCTTCACGTGCCCAAACCATCTCAATCCCGCCTCTCTCACTTGGTCACCAAACTGTCGTACCCATGTTGTCCCTCTAATGTACTCCTTCTTAATCCTGTCTACCCTCATTACTCCGAGTGAAAATCATAGCATCTTCAACTCGGTCACTTCCACCTCTGCTTCCTGTCTTTTGGTCAGTGCCACTGTCTCCACACCATATGACATAGGTGGCCTCACCACCGTTTTACAGACCTTCCCTTTCACTCTTTTTAGTTACATTTCTATCACAAATCACTCCTGCCACTTTTCTCTTCCCAGTCCACCCTGTCCGCACTCTCTTCTCCACCATTCCTCCACACTCTCCATTGCTTTGGACTGTTGAACCCAAGGATTTCCACTCGTCGACCTTCACCACCTCTGCTCCTTGCAGTCACACCCTTCTACCACCTTCCCTCTGTACCCCATATCTCACTCCTACTGACTCTCTGCATTTCCTACCTCCAGCTCTCCAGGTTTGTGTAAACCTCTTGTCTCCTCTCACTTCATCTCACAATGTCATCCATGACCATCCCAGTCCCTGGAGACTCCTGTCTGACCTCAGCTGTCAACCTGTCCATCACCACTGCCAACAGGAAAGGCCTCAACGCTGATCCTTGACGTAATCCCACTCTCACCGCCATCTCATCCTGGGAAACCTTCTTCTACTCCATACCCAAGGCCTTTCTTTAGTTTTTCCAATCAAAAAGACTCAGCCAGTCCAGCAGCCATTTCCTTCAGTCTTTCCTTAGGGCCCTGAATAGTTCTCACTTCATCTGTTCTGCTTGATTTTATGTTGCAATCTCTTTTCTGTAACTTTACTCGCCATTGCAGTATTCCTTTTTCCTTTTCTCCTATCGTTCCCAGAACCCACCCACCACCCCTTGTGCAATCCACTGCCCTTTTTTTATTCTTCAGAATTAGTTTATACGGTTTGTTCTTTTCCCTTATGGTTTCCTTGATTGATTTGCCGAGTCTTTCAGGATAGCTTTTTTTTTTTTGTAGTTTTTGACTTAATCACGTTCGGGATAAATCTGTTTTTGTGCAGTAGGCAGACAGACTCTGTCCAATTCCCATTCCCTTTCGACGAGCTCATTATCTATTCCGTCCCATTTTCTTTCTCGTGACCTCTGCCTCGGGCCTTCAGAGTCTGCCTTTCTAAGGATTGCGGACCTCTGACTTTGACCTTAAGTGTGTAGTTGTAGCACGTACTTCAAAGCCGACCCGCTCGGGCCACGGCTCCCTACTGGTCGTCCCACTTGTGTTTTCTGTACACTGCTCTGATTTAATCAAAAGACAAGATCAATACTGGCCTCTTTTTTTCTTTATTTTTTCTTGTCGATGCTCCCATCAACTGGGTACTGAGGCAATCATTAGTTACTTCTACCATTGTGGACTCCTGTGCTGTGTTTCTGAAGCTTTTTCTTATCAAATGAACTGAAAGGCCTGTAGAAAACAACCTTTTTGGAGTCCCAAATCTCCAGCTTTCATACAGTACTGGTAAACGGCAATCAGGATCTGTGTCTGGTGGTGTGCAGTGAACTCCTTTACTCTGTAATCTTATGACATAAACTGTGGGTTATTAAAGCACTCTGACCCTTCACTTTCTGCGCACTTTATTGTTTGGTAAATTTAATTTGAAATGGATATATCTGCCATTTTTGCCCATCAATCTACAGCAGTTAGAACATGTGCTTCAGAAGACGTCATGCACCTGAAGGTAAGCATGTTGGAGCCTGGCCAGTACTTGGATGGGAGACCATCTAGGAAAAGCCTGGGTTGCTGCTAGAAGAGGTGTTGGTGAGGCCATCAGGGGTGCTTACCCTGTGGTCTGAATGGGCATCCCAATACCCCAGTGCAGTGACGGGGATCACTGTACTGTAAAAATGGCATTGTTCCTTGGACTTCATGGCTTGGTTTAGTCCCAATCTGCAGCATGAATTGTAGGGAACCTTCTGTCTCCATGAACTCCGCCATTGCCGGCCCCAAGCTCGGATGCAAAAGGAGGAGGGTTGGGTGTCGGGCCAGCACCCCGACCCTGTAAAAATAAAACCTGCTACTGAAATGCCAAGAAAATTCACAACAAATTCAATTTGCTGGCCACGTCCTCCGGCAACCGATACATCGCCTTCCAAAGAACGCTAAGAGCTGGACGCCCGCCTGTGGTACACGAAAGCGTGGCCGCCCAAAACCAACACGATGACGTTCTTTCAACGAAGACCTACGCACTATAGACATATCACGGGATGAAACCGAAGCCGCTGCCGCTAACCGAATTAGTTGGCGATCTCTTGGCGCCCAATGCACCACCTGGCGTGGGAGGAACTAAGTCTAAGTAAAAGTCTGTCTCCAGGTACACGTCTGCCTTTCTAAACAACGTCTAATCAGTTCAGCTTGCCACTCCAATGGACTCCAATCAAGGTCTAAAAACATCAGGGGAATTTTGGACTGTGGGGGGAAACCAGAGCACCCGAAGGAAATCCACGCAGACACGGGGAGAACATGCAAACTCCATGCAGGGAGGACCCGGGAAGCAAACCCAGGTCTCCTTACACCACTGCGCCACCATGCTACCCCAAATTTATCTATTTAGAGTTAAATTAGATGAGGCAGCACTTCATTTGTCCACACGGAAAACCAGGCTTTTTACAGAAGCTCAATAAATAAATAAATAGACTTATTATTACGACAAACAACAAACCCCTCTCAAATACACACCAGAATGACTTAAAGGAAAGAAAACCAAAAAGAAAGAAAACATCTGACTTGGCAGCTAGAGCCTCTTTGGCTGTTTTGGTCATTTTTAATTCTTGTGTTTATATTAATACTGCTGGTGTTTCTTAGTTTAGAATCTTTTCATTGTGTCAGTGTATCAATGCCTTGCTTATGTTTCACGTGTTTTGTGGGTGGTCCCCCAAGAAGTGAGGCCACCTGCCAATCACCACCTGGAATTGCCCTCCAGCCTATAAATCCAGGGGGGTCTCCCGCCGGTTCATTTAGGAGTTTCGCCGAGTTTCTGGATTTTTGACCTCCTGCCCGTGTGTTTTGACCTCGCTTTGGGTTTCTGATTTATTTGAGACTGTGGGTGCTTGGGATTGCCTCCTCGTCTAGAGGAAATCCGGTTGTGCTTTATGGCTTTTCCCCGTTTGTCACAGTATTTTTACTTTGATAAAGTTCTCTGTTTGCCAGGTTTGTCGGTTTTCTCCTCTAGTGGGCATTTTTGGAAGTGCGTTTTGGGACCCCTAACTCACAACACAGTCACAGTGAGGTGATATAATGACGCAATAATGTTGGTACGGGGTGGCACAGTGGGTGGTGCAGCTGCCTCGCAGTTAGGAGACCCAGGTTTGCTTCCTGCATGGAGTTTGCATGTTCTCCCCGTGTCTGCGTGGGTTTCCTCCCACAGTCCAAAGACATGCAGGTTAGGTGCATTGGCAGTCCTAGATTGTCCCTGGTGTGTGCTGTGTGTGTGTGTGTGTGTGCCCTGCGGTGGGCTGGTGCCCTGCCCAGGGTTTGTTTCCTGCCTTGCTCCCTGTGTTGACTGGGATTGACTCCAGCAGACCCCCGTGACCCTGTAGTTAGGATATAGCGGGTTGGATAATGGATGGATGGATGGATGTTGGCACACTGGCAGCTGAGGCCCTCTTCCAGTTTTCAGTGAGTTGTCCGCGGACTGCAGTGTGCTGTTGCTTACCCTGATTAGGCGTTGCTATGAAAAAAAAAAAACGCCATTTATAATGACACCTATTTATGAATTACTGAAGGCATCTGCCAATCACATGGCCAGAGGGCAAACCTACCGTACGAGTCTCTCAGATATATTTAGACCGTAAAAACAGAACAGATTTGTTAAGGAATGTCAGATAAATGTAATCACACAACAGAACTCTAAATTAGAGCCGAGGCGGCAAAAAGGACCACGCCAGGGCGTAATAAGGAGGGAGTGAACTCTAATCAATTATTTGGGATTATCTTCATTCCTTTTATTTTTTTGTTTAAACCAAAAAGCCAGTAATGGGGTGTGTTGATACTGCCAGCTCCTCTGCGCACTCTCTAGACGTCCGAGGACTTTCCCCCGAGGAATCTCATGATTTACAAAACACAGGTTGGTTGCTCTGAGTGACGCATTTGAACAAAATAAGCAAACTCTGGAGAAAGCGTAAAGAGTACTCGACCACTGATGGCGCATGCAAGAGCGAGGCAGGCTGACATAATCGTAGGCAGCTAATGATTGTAGGAGAACGGGTCACAGGATGATGGCTTTCTGACTGCCGTGAGAAGAGCAAATCAACCTGAGCCATGGAACAGGGGAGAGTCCAGAGGCTTTGGAAGACATCTTGTATTACCCCAGTCCTAAAGGTATCACGTCCTGGTGAGCTGAACGACTTCCGGCCTGTCACTCTGACGTCACATGTGATGAAGACCATGGAGCGGCTGCTGCTTCACCACCTGAGGCCACCTGTCCACCACGCCCTCGACCCTCTGCAGTTCGCATACCAGGAGAAGGTGGGAGCGGAGGATACCATCATCTACATGCTACACTGATCCCTCTCCCACTTCGAAAGAGGCGGTGGTGCTGTAAGAATTATGTTTCTGGACTTCTCGAGCGCCTTCAACACCATCCAACCTCTGCTACTTAGGGACAAGCTGACAGTGATGGGAGTAGATTCACACCTGGTGTCATGGATCATGAACTATCTTACAGACAGACCTCAGTATGTGCGTCTCGGGAACTGCAAGTCTGACATTGTGGTCAGCAGCATAGGAGCACCGCAGGGGACTGGACTTTCTCCGGTTCTGTTCAGCCAACATACATCGGACTTCCAATACAACTCGGAGTCCTGCCACGTGCAAAAGTTCACTGATGACACTGCTATGGTGGGCTGCATCAGGAGTGGGCAGGAGCAGGAGTATAGGAACCTAATCAAGGACTTTGTTAAATGGTGCAACTCAAACCACCTACAACTGAACACCAGCAAAACCAAGGAGCTGGTGGTGGATTTTAGGAGGCCCAGGCCCCTCATGGACCCTGTGATCATCAGAGGTGACTGTGCAGAGGGTACAGACCTATAAATACCTGGGAGTGCAGCTGGATGATAAACTGGACTGAACTGCCAATACTGATGTTCTGTGTAAGAGAGGACAGAGCCGACTATACTTCATTAGAAGGTTGGTGTCCTTCAACATCTGCAATAAGATGCTGCAGATGTTCTACCAGATGGTTTTGGTGAGCGTCCTCTTCTACGCAGTGGTGTGCTGGGGAGGCATCATAAAGAAGAGAGATGCCTCACGCCTGGACAAACTGGTGAGGAAGGCAGGCTCTATTGTAGGCACGGAGCTGGACAGTTTGACATCCGTGGCAGAGTGACGGGCGCTGAGCAGGCAACTGTCAATCATGGAGAATCCACTGAACAGGATCATCTCCAGACAGAGGAGCAGCTTCAGAGACAGACTGAGGAGACCCCACACTATCCGACTCTTCAATTCCACCTGGGGTAAACGTTAACATTATACAAAGTTATTGTCTGTTATATCTGCATTGTTATCACTCTTTAATATTGTTCTTTATCAGTATGATGCTGCTGGAGTGTGTGAATTTCCCCTTGGGATTGATAAAGTATCTATCTATCTATCTATCTATCTATCTATCTATCTATCTATCTATCTATCTATCTATCTATCTATCTATCAAGGAGGAAGACTTTATCACGTCCATTTTCTAGACCCCTCTCTTTGAGAATAAAAGCCAATGCCGTTCACTGGCAATTCCTACTGCATAACTGAGAACTCAGACTGACAAAAAACGCAGAGGGTGATGTAAAAGCCAGTGCCCTGAGAATATGGTGCTGCAGAACTGAAGACGAGAAGGTGCTCTGGGTGAATTTCACTTGTGGGTACAGGATAGTGGGGTCTCGCTCACTTGTTCACATAGGGAGCTCTCCCACCACAGGTAGATTTTGGAAACTCGGTGACTTTTATAGCATTTCAAACTCAAGCCATTAGTAGTTCCTGGTTGGTACTTCCTGTTACTTGGTTCACTTCCTAACTCCAGGGTACGCACTCTTCATTCCACTAGGAGCTATCGTGGGAAGGACATGGGCTGATTGGTTGACCACAAGCACTGGTGTCATCTTACAAATCTGTTAGTAGTCTGGACTTTGGAAAGTGATCGGTGATGGACCGCCACACTCCAAAGCAGCCTCACTGGTGGGCATTGAAGCAATAATCCCAAACCATGAACTTGTGATGGCTCTGAAGCAATAAAGCGTGGCATGACCTTCTGATCGCACCGCATTCTGCATCACATCGCTCTTCATAGCCACCTTCCCGATGCACCACACCACTCACTAATCTCCCCTGTGAAGTTCAGATCGCATTGAAGCGACGGGACAGGGGAGATCCCCCCCTGTGAATTCCCAAACACAGCTTACTTCGCACCACATTAAGCTTCTTTGCACATCATTTATTTTACATAAAGGTTAACCAGTGGCTGTTTTGTGGTAGGAATGCAACACACAGAAGTGGCTGGGGACCACACGTGGCCAAGGGTCTTCATCATACAGGAGTACATTGGTATCCTAAAAATAAAGTACCTGCGTATGGGAAAGCAGCTTTACAGGACCTCCTTAAGACAAAGAAAGGGCACCCCGCTCATCCCAAGGACTTCATAGATCATGAAGACCATTGAGAGGCTGCTCCTGAAACAGCTCCGACCCCTGCCTTCAGAACATCTGGATCTTCTGCAGTTAGACTATCAGACACACAGAAGTAAGGCGGAGGCTCTCATCTACAGTGCTTACTCCACAGAGTCTACTCCAGCTTGGACAAAGCCGGCACCACGGTCAGGCTCATGTTCTTTGATTTTTCCAGTGCTTTTAACACCATACTGTCTCATCAACTGTCTCATCGAAAATCACACGGCTATCTCGACGTCTCCACGGTCTCCTGGACCATCGGCTACCTGACCAACAGACAGTGGTTTGTGAGGATGAGGGACTGACGGCTTGTCAGAAATGGTGGTGTGTAATACTGGAGCACCTTGGGGAACTGTGACGACTCCCTTCTTGTCCACCCTCTACACAATGGGCTTCCAGTACAATGCCAGAGCTACTGTATATAGTGCCATTCGCTGTCTGTTTCAGTGCCATTTACAAATCTGTCCATTGAATTTAGTGTCTTCTACATATCTGTTTATCTAGATATGATGCATATAGTGCCTTTCGCTGTCTGGAGTGCCTTTAACATGTCAATACAGTATATCTAGATTGCATATAGTGCCTTTCATTGTCAGATTGAGTACCTTTTACATATCCATCGATCTATCTGTATATAGACTATAGTGCCTTTCACTGTCTGTCAAAGTGCATTTTACATATCGATACATCTAGATATAATGTATATGGTGTCTTTCACTCTCTGGAGTGCCTTTTACATATTTCTACATCCATATTGTGTATACTGCCTTTCACAAATCTATCAATCTATCTATATATTGTTTATAGTGCCTTTCACTATTTGTTTGACTGCCTTTTACAAATCTCTCTGTCTAGATACACTATATTTAGTGCCTTTTACTGACTGGTGTGCCTTTTACATATCTATACACTATATTGTTTATAGTGCCTTTCACTGTCTGTTCCATAGAGCTCCTTTTACATATCTGTCTATCTAGATATAGAGTGCCTTTTACATATTTCTACGCCCATATTGCGCGTAGTGCCTTTCACATATCACTTGATCTATCTATATATTGTTTATAGTGCCTTTCACTATTACATATCTGTCTGTCTAAATGTACTGTATATAGTGCGTTTTAGTGTACATATCTATATATCCGTATTGTGTATTGTGCCTTTCACCGTCTGTTAGATTGCCTTTTCTCTACATATTGATTGTATAAAGTGCCTTTAACTATCAGCTAGAGTGCCTTTTACATATCTATTTATCTAGATATATTGAATAGAGTGCCTTTACATATTTCTGTATCTATATTGTTTATAGTGCCTTTCACTATTTGTTTGTGTGCCTTTTACAAATCTCTCTGTCTAGATATACTGTTTATAGTGCCTTTTACTGACTGGCGTTCCTTTTACGTATCTAGATATTGCTTATAGTGCCTTTCACTGTCTGTTTAAGTGTGTTTTATATATCTATATATCTATTTCATATAGCTCCTTTTACATATCTGTCTGTCTAGATATAGAGTGCCTTTTACATATTTCTACATCCATATTGTGTATAGTGCCTTTCACATATCTATCCATCTATCTTTATATTGTTTATAGTGCCTTTCACTATTTGTTTGACTGCCTTTTCATATCTCTCTGTCTAGATATACTGTATATAGTGCCTTTCACTGTCTGTTTGAGTGTGTTTTACATATCTATATAATATCTATTCCATATAGTTCCTTTTACATATTTCTATATCTCCATTGTGTATAGTGCCTTTCACATATCTATCAATGTGTCTGTATATTATTTATAGTGCCTCTCACTATTTGTTTGAGTGCCTTTTACATATGTCTGCCTAAATCACTGCCTTTAATTGTACATACTGTATCTATATATCTATATTGTGTATTGTGCCTTTCGCCGCCTGTTAGAGGGACTTTTCTCTACATATTGATTGAATAAAATGCCTTTAACTATCAGTTAGTGTGCCTTTTACATATCTGTCTCTTGCATATAGTGCCTTACACTGTCGGTTAAAGCGCCCGCTACTGCATCTGTCTATATCCATCCATCCATTATCCAACCCGCTATATCCTAACTACAGGGTCACGGGGGTCTGCTGGAGCCAATCCCTGCCAACACAGGGCACAAGGCAGGAAATAAAGCCCGGGCAGGATGCCAGCCCACCACGGGGCATCTATCTATATCATTTTTTATAAAATCTAAACCACCCAAGTTATATTGGGGGGGCACCCATTGAACTGCGGCCCTGTTTTTTCTTAGGTGTTGCCTGCAGCAGCTCACTACCCACAGGAGGTGAACTCATGGGCCCCTACCAGATGCCCAGCTTCTCTCCGAGTCCATTTTCCATCTCCTTCTTGAATGAACTTGGTGACAAAATGAAAGTGACCGCCACCCCATGGTCTGCTGTTGGGGACAGTCGAGTATGACGTCTGGCAGGCTACACACACCCCTGTTTAACAATAAGTAACGTTGCCAGAGCCGCCGCTACATATGAACAAACTCCACCGTGAAGCAGGATTTAGTGAAACCAAATACATTAACAAGTCCCTCGCATAAACGTCTGAGCCTATTGTTTACACACACAGGGGCTGACATGCAATTACATGATTAAAATGGCTCAGAGAGGGGCTACGCGTGCAAGAGAACACAGAATGCTCAGCAGCTCAATTAAACAGTTCGTTAAACTGAAGTACAAAAGCACTGGCATATGAAATTCACGTTTGATCGGGTTTCGGTGTGCTTTATTTATATGTAGGATTTCCTGTCACGGCAATCTAAAGTCTGTTTGGAGTTCAAAGATCTTCTTTTTAGACTCTCGATTATCCCAATGTAGTTGTGGAAAAAAAGGTTTGGGAATACGGCTGGGAGGTAGTTTGGCTGATGCCTTTATTTAATACGACTTACAACATCCGAGATGCACTTGGTTCCATTTTTTTGGAGTGCAGGACAGGTGAAGTGACTTGCTCAGGGTCACACCGTGGTGTCAGTAGCAGGATTTGAACCCATAGCCTCAGGGTTTGGGGTCTGAAGCCTTAACTGCTACGCCCCACTGCCAGCTAACTCACCACCATCCCAACAGTAATTGTCACCCGCTTCTCGACCAAAGCCATCCATCCATTCAATCCCAGTCACCCAGAGCAGGATAAGCCAATCCCAGCAGACAACAAGCGCAAGGCAGGAACAACACCTGAACAGAGTGCCAGTCCATCATAGGGTGAATAGACACCCACACAGTTGGGCGAGTGTCACATATAATCGATAAATGGTGTCAAGCAGGAACGTCAGTGGGTTGTAGTCAGGCTCAGCTGAGGTACGCAGTACCATCCCAATGTGGCAGGGGGCGCAGTCACCAACCTTATCCCCTGTTTCTGCCTCCACAGCTCCGACAAGATGCCCAATGAGGACAACTGACTCCTCCCCTTTCCAGGTTGAGTCCTATTAAGCCAGACATTTCCAGAAGGAGGCGGCTCCCTTGGAGTCGAGGCCACGCCTGCTCCACACGAAGCCAAGACCCACTCAGCGGGGCAACACCTCTAATAGAGAGAAGCCTACTGCCTGTATATTAAGTTCTGTGGAGCCATCTTATACTTGTTTTGCTAAAAGAATTAAAACAGGACATCCCAGTTGGTGTCCCAACATTTCATCCTTAGATTTGGGTTTCACTGCCGTTCGACCACAATACCTTCAAGTCCCCAGGAGCACAACATGACACATTTTGTGGTTTATTTCAGCATAACATCATGTTCTTAAACCAGATTAATCGAATTTAGAGTCTTAGGGGTTCTGCGGCACCAAGCAAAAGGCAGGACCCTGCCACGGATGAGACGTCAGTATGTCACAGGACGCACTCGGACACATTCCAAGGATTTATCTCTGCAGCCAGGAGCTCCAAGTAGGTGGAGTTAACGCGAATGGGCACCAATAACAGTCTAGTCGTGGAACCCGAAAAAACTCCGCCCAGCTGTACTATGGTTAAAATTAGACTTGTGAGAGAGGGTTACCTGACCCCAACCATGCCAATGGGGTCTAGCTGCGGACCTCCAGAACTCCATACCCTTGAGCAGGTTGTCGCTCTGCAATGTACATAAGCGACGTTACACAATCACTCCCGGTTATGGTGTGGTTATGATTAGGGTGGTGGGAAGGTTACTGGCCTCCAATATTGATGATGGAGTGAAGCCGCAGACCTTCAGAAAATACACCTGGTTACACTATGGGTAAGATTAAGGCTGCGGGAGAGTTGCCTGACTCCAATAATACCAACGTCGTCAAACTGCAGACCTATAGAGCTCCATATACACCATTGAGGAGACTGCCGGTTTCTATGACATGCCAACGATGTTAAGCAATAAGCCCAGTTACACTGTGGTTACGATTAGGGCTGTGGGAGGGTTACCTGACTCCAATAATGACAATGGGGTCTCTCTGTGGACCTCCAGAATGCCACTCCATTGAGGAGGTCATCGCTTTGCATTATACATCAGTGATGTTACAGGATAAGTCTGGTGTGGTTAAGACTAGGGGTGTAGGACGGTCACACGACTCCAGTGATGGGACACGCTCTGGACCCTCTGGAGGAAGCAGCGAAGGAGAACATTAAAACAAGACTTAGTGCCATTATGAACAAAGCTGCACATCCTCTCGGTGACACACCAACACTTAGGATTTACAGGCCATGAACCATTCAGCAGAAGTTTGTCAGGAAACGCTACGGGGCCTCCTTTATAAAAACGGCAATACGCCTGTATAGCGCCTCACCGGGACTAGGACTGCCAAGTTAGAAATTTCCCTTTCTGTCATTTTAAATTTCTTCCTTTTGAGTCATTCTGATGTGCATGTGTGTGCGTGTGTACTATTTATGGATTCATTTACTTAAAGAGCTTCTGTAAATCTGATCTGACGTGAGTGTACCTGGCCAGTCTAAAGCAGCCTGGTGTAAATGAGTGTGGATCACTTGGACTGGCACCCCACCCCAGGCTGGGCCCTGCCTTGCCTGCTGAGGCTCACCAGTGATCCTGAATTGGATGAAGAAGGTACCGATTATGGATGAGTGGGTGATGTGAGGGCTAAAACACTTTAAATATTTCTTGCTTTATTTCAAACCTATAGGAAAATCTCAACGGTTGGTGGTTTAAGCCCAGATGATTTATTTTATTACACATTTAATGTGTCAGTGCTGCTTAACAATAAAATCAATTATCGTTAAGTTTCTCTCCAACATTTCCCACTCTGACAGAAGAAACCTTACAATTAGTATTTTGTTTTATGAGACTTTGAATAACAACAAACTATGAGCAAAAAGTTTATGTTATCCTTACTACGTGTAACGGGAGACGACTGAAGCGTGCTTTGTGATTTTACACTTCTCACTTCAGAAGCAGATTAGCACGTCTAATGAGGACGCTGTGGTAACTGTACTCTCATCGCTACGCCATATGGTTGGCGTTTGGCACGGGAGATCCCGGCACTTCAAAACCAAACTTTGGAGGATTCTGGAGGAGCACCGCAGTTGATCACAACTCCATGTCGAACTCGTAATTAGAAGGAGATGTCGGCTGACCTCGCATGATCCCGTTTGTGTGCGCACGAAGGATAAGAGATTTTCAGCATTTTCTAACTTCCCTTTCACCCATTAAGGTTCTTCATTTTGTTCTTTACTTCGCCTTATATAATTTCTTGCATTAGGAATTTATTTTTTGCATACCCCTTGGGGTTAGAGCGCAGGGTCAGCCATTGTACAATTGTAGGTTAAGGGCCTTGCCCAAGGGCCCAGCAGAGTAGGATCTCTTTTGGCAGCAACCTTTTGGATACCAGCACAGATCCTTAGCCTCAGAGCCTGGTTTTCATTATCTCATAAGGGGGTTGTCAGGAAACAACCTTGGGTGGGACAGCCGTGCATCAGAGGGTCCACTCATTCACACCTGCTGCTCCCAATTTTAAGTAACTGTTCCATGGCCTGAGCTGTACAGCAACTAACTGCAGACAGAGGAAGGTGGGTGGGGCTTAATACCACACCTCTAGTGAGGAATAGGGACGGCATATAAGATCACACCTCCAATGAGGACCTTGGGCGGAGCTGATGGCCACACCTCCAGCATCTCCAATACCATCCAGTCATCCCTGTTAACTGGTTTGGTATTTTTCAATTCAAAGTTATTTCTTCCCAAACATGGTAGGTACACATTTGTCACTTGTCATGCCAATATTTTTTCTAAAGTTAAAAGCTTTCTATAAACGTATCTTGCCTACTCTGGTGCTTTACAATGGAGGCTAATGGGGCATCTTGATGTCAAATCGCAGGAGTCTACCATTTGAAAGAGGCTCAATATATGAGATCTACATGGAAGGTGTGCCAGGAGGAAATAGGAAGAACATCAGGGCAACACTAAAGTTTTCCCATTAATGTCTATACAAAGACCAGGAGACCCCTCTGGACCAAAGTGTGCTGAACAGTTGAGGCAAAGTTACAGCTATCTGGCCAGAGAAGTAGAAAACATGTTGGTAGAATGGGACATTTAATGATAAGAACCTGATAGCAACTGTGAAGTATGGCGATGGAGATGTTCTGGTTTGGGGCTACTTTCTTGTATCTGGGAACCGACTGTCACAGAATCCACTAGAAATTCTTCATTGTACCAGATGGGCCTTGAGGATCAAAAGTTGGACCATCTGTCAGAAAGCTGAAGCTCAACTGAAAGTGGACCTTGCAACATGACAGTGACCCTAAGCTTACCAGGAAAGAAATGGAGGGTTCTGGAATGGCCATGTCAAAGCCCAATTTTTAATTCGGGATGGTGGGGGGGGGAGGGTTATTTGAAATGGACTCCCCTCTAACATGGCACAGCTGAAAGAATTCTGCAAGGAGGAGTGGGAAAAACCTTCTCCTAGTCATGGTCAGAAACTGCAAGAGAGTTCTAGGGAATAGCGACTTGAGGGAGCAATGTGCGCTTTTAGAGCCATGGGGGGGCTTACTTTTTTCACAGACGGAAATGGTATAGCCGTTCATTTTTTATCAAATTTTTATTTATTTATTTTTACTCAATTGCAGTCAATTCTTGTAATCCACGGGGAACATGTTCCTGAAAAACACCACGGATACTGAAGTGGCGTTAGGTTCTGGTAGATCCTCTTCACTTTTCCTACCCGTTACTATAAATGCATACATTTCTGTACTGAAAATCTACTAAGCTCATCACCAAAATGGTTGCACTTGGGAGGACTTGGCAAAACTCTTTAATTTGCACTACGCTAGCTGTGCAAAACACTGAGGACAGGTGGAGTATGAACAGAACGTGGAGATCTGTTACCACAACAGATGTTGTGGGAATTAAATCGTTAAATCGTACCACCAGGGCAGACATGCAGGTACCAGGACCCCTGTGGCCAAAAATGGAGCGAAGGATGGAGGGAGCCATTCCAGCTCTCATTCTATGAGTGAGCAGGAGGCACGGGGTCAGGCATGGGCAGTAAATTTGAGTGGGATGGGAGGCTTGATAATGATCCTTCAACAGGTTCACCTACAAAAACATTTTCACGACTTCCTCTACAGTCAAGTTCAATCGTTTTCTTGGTGGTCTGGGCAGGGATAAGCTGAGGACCCCACTACACCATCCATTCAGCAGTAGAGATGGGCAGTACAAGCTTATGACCCGCACTTACTGGGAATTCCTCATTCATGGGGAACAAATGCAAGCCCCAGGTCCCCATCAGGAATGAGGTTCGGAGGTTTACCCACACCTCTTGGCACCGGATAGACACGTGCTGGTCGATTAAGAGTAGCACGTGCAGCCCTCGACACCTCAACGTTTTTTTTTTTTCTTGCGACCCTATTTTACCTTTTATGCGTCTTCGCAACCCATAGCTACCCTACAGCATCATCCAGGGCATCTACCTCCCTTGGAGAATCACAGACAATCGTCATCTTTCTGTCCTTCTTGGAGGATCACAGACAATCGTCATCTTTTTGTCCTTCTTGGAGAATCACAGACAATCGTCGCCTCTTTGTCCATCTTGGAGGATTACTGCCAATCGCCTAAATTTCCACCTTGGTTAATCGCCATCATTCGTCATCCCAGTTTAAGGTTGGGTCGGTTTACCCATGGTGAACCATCGCCAGATGATCCACAAAACGTTTGTGACCCTTTCCTGTTCGGTACTGTGACTCAAGACTCGGCATGACCCAAGCGACCGACACTGATTGAAATGCATTATATTATTATTTTTCAATGTCACACGTCGCTGCTACCAAGACAAAGCCCAAATCTTTGAAGGGGGTTTTTAAGCAGGACGTTCACACAAGAAAACCCCTTAAACATGGGACAGCTGGAACAATTCTGTACGGAGGAGCGGGAAAAACCTTCTGCCAATCGATGTCAGAGACTACTAGACAGTTCTGGGAAACACCGCCTTGAGGGAGCAGTGCCAACTAGTAGAGCCAAGGGTGGGACTCACTTTTTCCACAGATGGAAATGGGATATTTGTTCATTTTTTGGTGAATCCTTTTTTTTTTTTCTACTGCACATAACCGTGAATAGGTGCGAGTAGACCACGTGTGTGTCGTGAAATAAGTTACACTTATACAGAAGAGGATAAGTGAATCAATGGGAATGAGTGAGGATCGCATGTACATCGCCTTGATCTGAAGATACTATTTAAATGAAGATCAAATCTCGTCATGGCCAGGACATGTCATGGGGTGCACTTACTTTTTCACACGGCTGTAATACCAGCACATCAACCGAACACAATAAAGCGGAGTTCAGAAAGCCTGATCCGGAGCGGCAGGTTCAAAACCGGGAAGGGCAGATGGGTGCATTTCAGATAAGACGCGAGCAGCGCTCCGCCACAGGAATGCTGCAAATTCAAAGTCTTGCAAGTCGTCCAGTATAAAATCTGAAAAACTCATTACGGACGAAAATGGAAGAGAAACCTCTTAATATGCGGACTTTTTTTTTTTTAATGGCCGGAAGTCCAAAATAAGCTTTCCTTTTTTAATGGTGTATGATTGCACTGATTCACTTTTATGTTTGTCAGTGTTTTTACGAGGACAAACCCGACGTAATTTGAAGCAGATGTTGAAAAAGGAGAAGAAAGAGTTTCACATATCAAAATGATTCTTTGAGGCAGCTTTATAGTTTGAACAAAAAAACAAATCTCGTCAACTAATTGCTTAAAAGACAGTTCTAATCTCGCTAATGCCGTCTGTCAGGTTCCCTCCGTGATTTATGGGTCTCCTCTCATTTAGGGCTCTGGGGCGTGCTTTACATTTCGGAACCTTCTGGGTCTGGGACTGACTGCTGTGACGGTGACCAAGAGAACGTCAGAGCGACTTGATGCCTGACACGGTCCAGCTGGCCAGGACGATGAAACCAGCAGTTGGCTTTTTGAAAAACCGCTTCATTGCTCACCTAATCCTTTGGCTCTGCATTTTGCAATGACTTGCATTTTTCACTGTGTTTAAAAAAAACGGGTGGCACAGCGGTTAGTGCAGTTGGCTCCCTGCTGCAGAGCACGGGCTTATCTGTGGAATCTGCATGTTCTCCCTGGGCCTGCTGGACTCTCTTCACAACTCTGAGTCGGCACCGAGTGTGAGTGAAGGAGCAGCACCTCTGAGGGTCTAGCGATACCCCATAAGGAACAGCGCTGGAGAAGTGGGGGCAGCAAACAAGTAGACGGATACATGACTTCCAGAAATGAATCAGGGAAGGATGAATGGGCAGATGGCTTCAGGAAATGGATAGATGGGCCGATAAATGGATGGAAAAATGGCACTGGGATGAACACGGGTTGACACGGAGGATGAATGGGCATGTACATTCAGTTAAAGGATGTGCCTGGTAAATGAATGGAATGATAAATGGGTCCAGAAAATGGACAGTTGATGGACGGGTCCAGTAAATGGGTTGATGGACCCAGTAAATGGATGGAAGAATGGCTTTGGCAAGAAGATGGGTAGATACATGTTGGTGGGTGGGTGAATAGGCATGTAGATTCAGTTAAAGGATTGGTGGATGATGTGCCTGGTAAATGAATGGAATGACAAATGGGTCCAGAAAATGGACAGTTGATGGACAGGTTCAGTAAATGGGTTGATTGGCCTGGTAAATGGATGAAAGGATGATTTGGGCATTAAAATGGGTAGACACATATTGATGGATGGTTAAATGGGCAGGCAGATTCAGTAAAAGGCTAGGATGAGGGATGTGCCTGGTATATGGATGGAAGGATAAAAGGGTCCAGAAAATGGACCATGGATGGATGGATTCAGTAAATGGGTTGATGGACCTGGTAAATGGACGGAACAATGGCTTTGGCAAGAAGATGGGTAGATATACGTTGGTGGATGGGTGAATGGGCATGTAGATTCAGTTAAATGATGGGTAGATGGATGTGCCTGGTAAATGAATGGAATGATAAATGAGTCCAAAAAAAGGACCATAGATGGATGTGTTCAGTGAATGGATTGACGGGCCTGGTAAATGGATGAAAGGATGATTTTGGCATTAAAATGGGTAGACACATCTTGATGGATGGTTAAATGGGCAGGCAGATCCAGTAAAAGGAATGGATGATGGACGTGCCTGGTAAATGTATGGAAGGATAAATGGGTCCAGAAAATGGACAACTGATGGATGGATTCAGTAAATGGCACTGATACATGGATGGAAGAATAGCTTTGGCAAAGAGGATGGGTAGATAAATGTTGATGGATGGATGATTGGCTGTGTACTTTCAGTTAAAGGATGGGTAGATGGATGTGCCTGGTAACTGGATGGAAACTGGTTAACTGAGTTCAGAAAATGGATGACAGATGAATGGGTTCAGTAAATGGGTTGATGGGCATCATAAATGAACGGAAGGATGCCCTTGGCATTAAAATGGGTAGATATGTGTTGATGGATGGGAGGGTTCAGACAATGGGTTGATGTGCCTGAGAAATGGATGGAAGGATAAATGGGTTCAGAAAATAGACCATAATTGGATGGGTTCAGTAAATGGCCAGATGACACTCATAAATGGATGGAAGAAAAGCTTTGGCAAGAGGATGGGTAGACCCATGTTGATGGATGGTTAAACGGGCATGCAGGATCAGTAAAATGAGGGTAGGTGGACATTCCTGGTAAATGGAAGGATTCAGACAATGGGTTAATGGGCCTGTTAATTGGCTGGAAGGATGGCTTTGGCAAGGGAAATGGGTAGGTACATGTTGATGGATGGATGAGTGGCCATGTAGATTCAGTTAAAGAGTGGGTGAGAAGGATGAAGGAGTTAAAAAATGGAATGAAGGACAAATTGGTCAAGAATGAGAGACAGATGGTGGGTTCAGTATATGGATAGATTTACCTAACAAATGAGTGGAAAGATGGATCTCGCAAGCAGATGAATGAAAAAAAGGTTCCATCTTGTGTGTGTGATGGTTGGATGACTGAATGGGAGGACAGAAACAGCTGACTGGCAACCCCATCTCTCCATCCTTATACCAGCAAAGGGATAGAATGAAAAATGGAAAAATGGGTTGAGAAAAAAAGAAAATGATGGAAGGGAGGAAGACTTCAGTCAATCTTCAGAAAAATCATCAGAACTTGTAAATGGATGGAAGAATAAATGGGTCCAGAAAATGGATGATAGATGAATAAGTGCTTGAAGGGGGTCAGTAAATGGATGGGGGGATGATTTTTACAAATGGATGGATGGATAAGCGTGTTTGGCTAATGAATGATGGCTAGACATATGAATGGATGGATGGATTCAGTAAGTGGATGGATAGACAGGCTCTTAAAAAATGAGATTGATGGTGAGACTGAAAAATTGCTTGAAAGGACTGATGGACACTAAATTGAAGATGGATGTCAAAAGTGTTAAATAATTGATAAAAAGGCACTGCATGATAGATAGATAGATAGATAGATAGATAGATAGATAGATAGATAGATAGATAGATAGATAGATAGATAGAAATGAAAGGCACTGAAATAGATAGATAGATAGATAGATAGATAGATAGATAGATAGATAGATAGATAGATAGATAGATAGATAGATAGATAGATAGATAGATAGATGAAAGGCAATATATAATATATAGATAGATAGTGTAGTTGGCAGGATTGGATAGATAGATAGATAGATAGATAGATAGATAGATAGATAGATAGATAGATAGATAGATGAAAGGCACTATATAGATATATAGATAGATAGATAGTTGGCATAGATAGATAGATAGAAGATAGATAGATAGATAGATAGATAGATAGATAGATAGATAGATAGATAGATAGATAGATAGATAGATAGATATGAAAGGCACAATATAATGGACAGACAGTCCCTGCCTTCAGGGTGTTGGGGACGAGGCCTTGCTGGCTCCTTTCAGAGTGGTGACCTGGGGACAAGTGCTTTAAGCAGTTAAGTCACAGTCCAAGTCCCAGTTGCCTCATTTGAAGCCCTCTCTAGCGGTATGGTGACAGTAACAGAATGTCCTTATACCCCAGCTAGTATAATTTCAAGTCATTTCAGCTTTAATATAATTTCAATAGCATATACAGTGTGGTGTCATATTTTTCCCACAATGCAGGTGACTAACCCAAGATTTATTCCTATTAATTTCCAGGAGAAGGGAAAAAGAAAACCCTTCCAATTTGGTTAGCTGTGCCTCCTTTGTGTTCTCGAGCGCCAGGATGATTTATGCCAGCTCACTTTTTCCTTTTCAGGGATGTTTCAACTTTTTTTCCCAGCCTCATAAAGCTGCCCAGCAGATAGGCCTCCAGAATATTCTGTTCTCGTTTAAATGGCCGGATTTACTGCAAGTTCCGGCTGTTTTGACTGCAGTGCTTTGTGTTTTTATGGACGATCTGAAATATCAGCTTTTTTTGGGGGCACATTTCAACTTTTTTGTGTATTAACAAGAGGAGAGGATGGTTATCTCTCCATTCTGTTTTCCATTAGTACAGGGCCATGGCGACATTCACATATAATAATATATGTATAACCCTGGATGGGGTGCTCAGCCACACTCATTCATACCCAGTCAATGTCAGCTATCAACTGAAGCCACTCAAGGCCACGTCACATTACACGACTTTTCCAGTGGTTTTCAGGTTTAGTTTTCATCTACATGATCTTAGACCAGGGGTGTCCAACTCTGGTCCTGGAGGGTCGCAGTGGCTGCAGGTTTTCATTCTAACCATCTTCTTAATTAGTGAGCCATTTTTGCTGCTGATTCACTTGTTTTGCCTTTGTTTTAATTGACGTGACTCAGCCCCCCATTCATTAATGAGCAGCCAAACAATAATGAGACACAAAACAGGCCACCACATGACCAGCTCCCCTGAAAATAAAGAAAGGTGAAGGTCTCGGCCATGTTGGTCTGCTCAGGTCACCAAAACATCTTGACGGTGGTCTTAGAAAAAGCAGAAAATCAACCGTCCGCTGTGGCAGAATGAGAGCAGCCACAAGTCCTAATATTCAATAACGGCTTTAATTAACAACAAGAATCGGCTTCTCGTTAAGAAATCTGTTGGAGTGAAATTGTCTGGAGTTTGACGTTTCAGTTTAGCCGGTCATCTGTTGGTTCGTTTCACGTCTCATTTCTGTTTAATAAAGAAACGAATCAATTCAGAGGACTGAATCCTTAGAAACAGGGCCATGAAAATGAAGGGAAACGGAGTTAATTAGCAGTGAAAACTGATTAGGAAAAGGGTGAGAATGAAAATCTGCAGACACCAGGACTGGAGTCTTAGAGAGTCGGAGGCCATCGGCAAAATGCTCCAATGCTATATCCAGTCGTGTAATCTGACAAACCGAGGAACTCACCCCAACGAGTCTGCGTCTCGACTTTTCTGTAAGGGCAACCTCAGCGTGCACGAGAGCCAACAACCAATGAACGCTCATCCACAAGTACACATAGTGCCTGTAATGCAGCAATGAGGAATGAAGAATGCAGGTGTCTTGTATGTCACAACCAGAAGAGGAGCTCGTCTGTCTGACGTCTCACGTTTTACATACCGACAAAAAAAAAGCAAAGGACCGAGACTGTGGCTGAACTCGCCATACCAGTAAACCCTTCGCAGAGTGCCAGCACACTATTGGTGGTCAGGAAAAGGGGAGAACACATCTGTGCTGGAAAGTCATCACGCAGTCACATCATTTGACATGACCAGTGATAATCAGCCTAACAACATCAGCAGTTTCAAGTCTATAAGTCGTGCAATGTGATGTCTAGTGATGAGCGAGTACCAGGGTGTTCGGCTGTTCGGTCCGAACACATCACGATGTTCGTGTGCACTACCGAGCACCCGAGTATAATGTAAGTCAATGGGAGACAACCAGGCACTGCCTGCTCTGAAGAAAGGTCAGAAAGTGACAGAAACACCACCCATGTTAATCGGAGTCGTGCAGGTCTGTCAGGTGGAAGACAACATTTAACAAGCGGAGAGGTATGTACTTGCGACAAGAACAAGTTGAGTAACTTGAGAAAAAGAGAGGACTGGGCAGTCCTAGGGGTGCCAGTCGCTGAAGAGCATCATAGACATGTTCAGTGTGTTCTCCGAAAGCCCATTTTTAATGTTTTAGCGCTGCTCCTGGTCATTCGCATTCCGTGATTGTCCTCCGGATCAGTGACGTGCAGTGAGGTTCATGGCTGGTGAGGCACTGACTCCTTTAGAGCCGTCAGATTTGCAAATATATGAACCCAAAAGAGCAGCTTATTCACTATTTGATTGGCAACCAGCGTGCACATTGACTACTGGTTACGTTTCATATCTCATCAGCATTTACATTTAGAGCGACAGGAGACAGCGCATTTGATCCTCACCCTTCCGTGTGCCCTAAATTTGCCATTGCAATTCCACAATTCATACTCATTCAATACAAATGAATGAGTCACACGGCTACTGACATTACAGTGAGGGCAGTACTTACCTGCCCCTTGATTGGCTGTCTCCAACCCGCGAAACGTGTGGGGCGGAGACTCGAGCATGGCGCACGAGCACATGTGGTGCTTGTTCAAGTAGCGCCGTACTCCGAGCATAGCGATGCTCGAGCCGAACACATGTTCAGCCGAGCATGCTCGCTCATCACTAGTGATGTCAACTTTGGTTACATATTTGAGATCCTATTTGAGCAGCAGAGGTGTGGTGGATACTCACAGAATGCCCACCATCACTGATGGCTGATTAGCATATTGTGTGTGTGCCCTGTGATGGGCTGGTGGCCTGCCCAGGGTTTGTTTCCTGCCTTGTGCCCTGTTTTGGCTGGAATTGGCACCAGCAGACCCTCCGAGAACCTGTAGTTAGAATATAGTGGGTTGGATAATGGATGGATGGCTGATTACGTCTCCCAAATTGTACTGAGATTACTTTACTTTTTATCAAGTGGTAACTTTCCTTCTACGTTCCTCTCTAAATTCATGCACAGGTACGAGGATGACAACCACACGTCCTGGCAGTAGAGCCGGTCGGACCCTGTGTGTGCGTGCCAGTGGGAATGGGGGTTATCCGTTATTTGCTACTGTAACATTCTGATACCAGTACTGAGGGACGAAAGCTGGTATCGGTACCGAAGTCAAAATTCCACACTCCAGTATACAGACTTCCACTTCATTTTTGCGGGACGCGATTTACGACATACTTGACGCTCGCAGTGTTTTCATTTGCTTGGATATCGAAGACTTCTTTTGCCTCTGTAAATCGAAATCCCTGTGAGCTCAATGATCAAGAGGCTGTACGTCACAATTAACAAAAATACGAGTCAAGCTAACATAGGACGTTGTGTACTTAAGTGATGCGACCGGCCCCAGTTGCTTGCTTGATTCTCGACATTCTCCTTTGAACTCTCTGATCCATAAGCTGTTTGTTACGCTGGCAAGGTCTGGCAAAAAATGTTTTTGAGTTGAACCAGGAGATAAGACATAGTCAGGAGGCAAAAAAGGGGTCAAAACCGACAGATTAAGACATAACACGTCAGAATAGAAATGAGAGGTGAACATAACAAGCAAACTTCCAGCACCAGAGATAAGACTGTTGAGTAATTCGGTTCACAGGGCCGTCTGAATAGCATTATAGACCCCCGGGGAAAATAACGCACTAGGGCCCCTGTTTTGATAGCAAATCAGAAACATTGTAAGCCCCTATGCTCCTGGGGCCCCCAGCCAGTGCCCACACGTTAAGATGGCCCAGAGTTTCGGGAATAAATTTGTTTGACAAAATGTGGTTTTGCATCCGCAAACTCGGACAATGAGGTACTCAAAAGAAAGACCGTTTTAATCCCATTGTGCTGTAATCAGGAGGGAAGTGACGACCTTCGAGGAAACGCACTGAGCAGCGCGGGTCGTTGGCCTAATGACAGGAGAAACAAATAGTAGGAGTCCTTGAAAAACTAAAATGGTGACAAAGATGGCATAAAATAACTCACAACAAGTAAGCCGTGATTCGATAAACTGGCCTTAAAAATGACGATTCTTTGCCTTGAAAAAAAATGTAAGAGCGTTGCATTTAGTACACAAACACCTAGAAAACACAACCCAATAAGGAAGGTGTTATCATCAAAAGGATCGCCCAACACTCCTTGCTTTTTACTTTGTACCGCTATTCTCGGTAAACCCTTAAAACAATTGTGCAAAAACAAAAAAAAGCCAATGACAAGTCGTCCGGAAGATGCCAGAACTGACACACCTAGTTGTCAACAATCATGGAGCTTTTGACCTTCCTCTACTCTCTCTGTAGCGGGGATATCTAATATCAGTTTGAAGGGAAAGCTCTTCATCTAACATCTTCTGAGAAACCAAGACAAAAGTGACCAAGACAGTGGTCAGTGACATCCAGTATGATTCTGACTGTGGCTTTGGTAATTAATCGTGAATCGTTTCACAGAATCCTTCAAAAATCTAGTGCTTAAAAACAGTTCTTCTACCAAGATGAAATCTCTGAGGATCACCAAGTTGTTGACCACTATTCATAACTTGGTAGCCAATGGACCTCTGATGATCACCAAGCTACTGACCACTTTCCATAAGTTGGTAGCTAATGAATTTCTGATGATCAATGAGCTACTAACCACTTTCCATAAGTTGGTAGCCAATGAATTTCTGATGATCAATGAGCTATTAACCACTTTCTATAACTTGGTAGCCAATGGACCTCTGGTGATCACTAAGCTACTGACCACTTTCCATATCTTTGGTAGCTAATGAATTTCTGATGATCAATGAGCTACTAACCACTTTCTATAAGTTGGTATCCAATGAATTTCTGATGCTCACCAAGCTACTGACCACTTTCCATAACATGGTAGCCAAATGGCTCAAAAGGCAACTGTCACAAGAAGAACCTTAACATTATGTTAGCCATACCAGCACCACCTTCCAGGACACTCGAGTGCCAGAGATGTAAAAGCAGCCACACTCAAGGGTACTTGTCTGAAAGAACCAGAAGATGACACGTAGACACAATAACAAATGCAAGTCAAAACCTCAGAAGTCAAACAGGATGATTATCAAAACCACAACTCTAACCTAAATGAAGTAGAAAGATTCCCTGTGTTGGCTCAAAAACTACATTTTGTCAATAAAGAACAGAGAAGTATTTTTGTAGATTTGTATGTACAGGGTCTCGTAACATATGGCTTGAGGAGCCAGCTTTCAAAGTGCTGATGGAGTGACGTCACAACGCATAACTTCTGAGAGACGCGCACCAAACAACACTATAACATGATGGCATCCGTTTCCATATCCTCCTGTCCTTGACATCTCATTCTGATACACTCATCACCCACATGTCCTCTCTCACCACATCCATAAACCTTCTCTTAGGCCTTCATCTCCTCCTCCTCCCTGACAGCTCTATCCTTAGTACCCTTCTCTCATTGTACCCAGCATCTCTCCTCTGCACTTGTCCAAACCAACACAATCTCGCCTCTCTAACTTTGTCTCCCAACTGTTCCACCTGAGCTGACCCTTTAATGTCCTCATTCCTAATCCTGTCCATCCTTGTCACACCCAATGCAAATCTTAGCATCTTTAACTAATAATAAATAGATTAAATAATGTGATGGCAACATTGTCACAGAATGGCAGTGCCCTGGGGCTAATCTAAGAGGCAGGTCTTCGGGATGTGAAAGAAGACCTCATGCACATGGGGAGAACACACAGAATTCCAGAGGCAGAAATAGACACCAAATCTCCTGAAGTATGAAGAAGCGATTCTGCCACTTAGAGAAGATCATAGCCAATTTCAACCAATCCAAAAGTTATAAATTAACCTGGGGGGCATGTCGTAGGGGCACAGGATGAATCAGAGGGCCTAAACATGGAGAGATCCTGCAAACCCCACACAGAGAGGAAACACACTAAAGGTTTCAAGCAGGCAGTGCTAAGCAGTGTGTCACCATGCCACCCACTGACCAGACTCATTTAGTGTCCCCAAGTGGCAGGTCTTTGGAGTGTGAACATGTGGAGAACATGGAAATGCCACACAGACCCATTCAGAGAGGTATTCACCACTGGGTTGAAAGTACCATGAGAAGATGCCTACACCTGTGTTGGTGTTCATACACTGACCTGTATGTCGTACGTGCCGTTGAGTACCATGGGCCGCTGAGAGCCAAAGTCCTGAAGCACCCCGCTCAGCGCGCTGTGGTTCAGCTTTTGAAAGTCTTTGGATTGGGAGAACTGTACCATGTTGTGGAGGGCCAAGATCTTGGTGTCCAGCTCGGCATCCTGCCGGGTGCGGTTGTGCAAACCCAGGTGATACTTGCGGAAGTGCTTGATTAGGTCCGTGGGGTCGTTGCCATAGTAACCGTACCCACAGATGTTGCACTTGAAGTCCTGCAGCTTCGGAGACACGGGTGGCACCTCGTCGGGCATGCTGTTGTTCCAAGTGTCTGCTTTCGATTTGTCCGCAGCCTGCTCTGAAGGCACTGGGGGGCTGGGCGAGGTCCCGGGGGCATCCAGGGCCAGGCCTTCGTGCTCGGACGGAGCACCTTGAACTTGCGAGGTCCTGCCCGTGGCGGCCGCCGGCGACATCTGCCTCCCTTCTTTCGTCTCCGAGAGGTCTCCAGAAGGGGCGCAGGCCCCGTTTTCTTCATCATCTGGATCCGATCTCGTCGGAGACTTGAGCCGTTCGCAGGCTCCCCCGGCAGATGCAGATGAGAGAGCCGGCATATTTCTGTCTGTCACCTCATCATGGGGGAAGGATGGAACATTTCCTCCCTTTTTGTGGCTTTCATAATTGAAGCCAGGTTTCTCGCTCGGTGCCGGGCTTTTCAAGTCTCTTTTGATGCTAGGAGAGGGCTCGGCGACATGAGGGTTCTGATCCTCCTTCTTGTCAGGCTCTAGGATGTCTCCATGACTGACGACGTCTTGCATGGGCTCTGCCGGTTGGTCTGGGTTGGAGTCCTGGTGTTCCGTACCTGCCGATTCTGATGCTCCACCTTCACCGCCAAAGTTTCTCAGAGGGAGATTCTTTTTACGGACCATATCTGTGAGGAAGACAAGGGAGAGATGATGAATGAGGTGTAGCCTTGCGGCATGCAACATGCGTTTTTAATTTACACGCAGATCGACGGCGGCAAAAATGACCGTCGTGTGGACAATAGCAAAAACGAGTCAACAATTGCCACTCTCTTTTAGGTTTAAAGATCTTAGAATTGAACATTATCACCCCAAACATAGCAGTCCTCTGCAGCCTCATTAACTCATCTCGCTGATGGGCCAATTTACACCACTGATTTATTTATTCATTTTTATGAAGCTGTAAAATCCATTTAGAGGGCCTGCAGCACTGGTCACAAGGCAGCAGCCGACACCGGACAGGTTGCCAATGCATTGCAGACGTGCTTACCAAGATGTCTCGCGGACATGCAAGGACACGGGAACAGTCTGGAAACGTCAAACAAGCAGAATAGAATAGAATTTGGAGCAGATTCTGAGAAGACCAGCGTGGAGAAACTGGAGAAGAACCTCCATTTTGTCAGAGGAAGACTGCAGAGCTATGAAGGGGCACAATTAACCACTCCACCACTGGAGGACACAGGGAAACCCTCAGGGCCAGAAATTGAACCCAATTGCCAGGTATTCTGGCGTCCTCTCACATTCCAGACAGGTGAGTGTTAGAAAGATTTCAGTGTGCCCATGAAGCTGCCCTGTGATGGACTGGTATCCCATGCAGGGTTGGTTCTTGCCTTGTGCCCAGTGCTATAAGAACAGGCACCAGTTTCATACTCCCCAAATAAAATTAAGCATTCTCCATTTTTATGCAAAGAAAGCAATGAGAAACCTGATCTCGTGTCAACACCTTATGACATCTGGCTATAAATAGTGTACATATTCATATTGCAATGATTAATGTTTCTTATCATGGCAAACTATCAGCAGGGTGCTAAATTCAGTCACATCTTAATAAACGTAAAGTACCATCCCATTTCATAAAATGAGCCACACCCCTTTCTATGCTAATGCAGTGATATGCACCAACTTTTATGTAAGTCATTTGATCTGTAGTGCCCCTTTAATGCTAATGATGCCATCTACAAGATTTTTAAGTAAATCACATGATTTAAATAAAATAGTGCCACATTTTTATGTTAATGATGCAGTCTGGATAAACAAATGCTCCTTTTTAAGTTAATAATGCAATTTACATAAAGTAACACACCCTTTAGGCTAACATTATGGGATCCAAGAAAATGCCCCAATTTTATACAAATTATGTGATCTCCATAACATAACTACATCCCCCCCCCAAAAAAAATTATGGGAACAATGTGATCTGCCAGATGTTACACCATTTTTATGCAAATCAAGTGATCTGCACAAAGGCATGCCCCTTTTTATGTTAATGATGTTTCTGCATAACACAACATGGTAATGATGTGATCTTCAAGTACTTACATACAAGTTATTACATTATGATGCGCCACCTTTTTATGATTTGCATAAAGCAACACCCCGTTATGCTAATTAGATGATTGAAACCAATGTTAATATAAATGATCTGCATAAAGTTTTGACAATTTTCATAATGATTTGCAACACCTATTTTATGCTAATGATGCTACAAGTACTTGCAATCATGTGCTTTGCATTAGGGCAGTGACTTTTTATTAAGCAAAAGAAGTTCCACCAATCATGTTAATGATGAGATCTGCATAAAGCAGTCCCCCTTTTATGTTAATGATATGATTTGCATAAAATGACACACACACCCTTTAAAGTAGTGATACAATATGCAAGAAGTCTCTGCGATTTTTATGCAAATCCTGTGACCTGCACAACGTTGTGACCTGTTTTTATGCAAATGTTGTGATCGGCACAAAGCAGCAACAATTTCATGTAACTAATGTGATTTGCATATGTAACACCCACTGTAATACTAATGATGTCATCTACATAAAGTTTCATAATTTTCTATGTAAATGATTTGATCTGAATTATACAGTGTCCCTTTAAATGATAATGGTGTGATTTGCATAAAACCACACCCCTTTATGCTAATGATGTGATCTTCACCAATGTCAATATAAATGATGCGATCTAAATAAAGTACAAAAAGTATCAGCCATTTTTAGGTTAACAATGGGATCTGCATAAAGGGAACCTCCTGTCGTGCTGATGATTGCTCAGATTTTTATGATCTGATAAGGATAAAGTAGTGCACTGTTTTAATATGAATTACCTAACCTACGCAAAATGGCACCCCTTTAATGCAAATAATGTGATTGGTAAGAGGCTGCACCAGTCTTTCTGTAAACTACGTTTCTGAATTTTTCTGTGAAAGATCTAAAAAGCCCCTTCCTCCTGTTTAGCATAAAGCACCACCAGATCTCATTGAAATAAGAAGCTCCACTTCTCTGTTAATTATTGTTTTCTGCATAGAAGATGGCACAATATCAAAAGGCCTCCACTTTCATCTCGTTCTCAATTTGCATTGAGCAATTCTCATCCTAGATTACTTACCAAAATGTCTGCTTCATTGGCGGCTCATCCTGACCTAAAACATTACTTGTGAGCCACGTCTGAAGCCCACGTCACACTAGGCGACCTTGTCACCGGTTTTCAATCACAGCCTTCATTTACATAATCTTAGCCAGTCAGAGGCAGTTGGCGGCTCTTCCCATGAAGATGATTGCCTAATGATTGAGACTAACTAGTCTACGATTTGCTCCAATAACATCGAGTCGGAGGGGTGGGCTGTGAACGCAGGAGCATCGACAATCAATGAATGTTCATTTGGAAGTTCAATGCATAGAATAAGGAATACACGTGTTTTGAACCTCACAAACAGAAGAGAAGCTCATCTGTCTGATGTCTCGTGTTTTACATACTAAAACATGGAAAGACAAAAAAAACAACAGGGTGGAGACTGCAGCTGAACGCACCTGGGCGATTAACTCTTTGCACGGTGCCAGCCAGTCATATAGTCTGACAAACCCAGAGACTCACTGCAAATAGTATGTGACCCGCCTCAACAAAACCAAGCAGCTTCATTTAGGGCGGGCTATGTGTGCACGAGAGCTGACGACCAATGAACGCTCATACTGAAGTGCCTACAATGCAGGTGTTTTGGACCTCACAAACAGAAGAGAAGTTCGTCTGTCTGATGTCTCGTGTTTTACGTACTAAAACATGGAAAGACAAAAAAACAACAGGGCGGAGACTGCAGCTGAACGCACCTGGGCGATTAACTCTTTGCACGGCCCCGGTCAATCATATAGTCTTACGCACCCAGAGACTCACTGTAAGTAGTACGCGACCAGCCAAAACCAAGCAGCTTCATTTAGGACAGGCTCTATGTGCACGAGACCTGACAACCAATGAACGCTCATCCTGAAGTACCTAGGGGTCTGAGTTGCCTCGAAAGCCTGCATATTGTAATCATTTTAGTTAGCCAATAAAAGGTGTCATTTAGCTTGACTTCTCACTAAGACCTCACGAACAGAAGGGAAGCTCGTCTGTCTGATGTCTCATATGTTACATACCATAACAGAATGAAGAACACAATCACTGCAGCTGTTAATCCTTCGTACAGCACCAAGGCCGCCGGGCAGCATGCTATTGGATGTTAGAAAAAGGGGCAAATCCGACTGTGCTGGAAGATCATTTGATAAATGTGACATGGGCTTCGATTGTCAGTTGTGTAATCAGACATTGTGCGGCAACGGGATAAGCAAATGTGACAAAATGTTGCATAACGTGACATCGGCTAAACAGAGCAGCGCATTTCACAGGGCCTCCATAGTGGACTCTTATCTAGCTGGTGTGAAAACCATCAGCCTCCAGTGATGCAGACACGAGGGTAAGTAAAAAAAAATCCAAAAAAAAGCGGATCCAAAACTGGGACAGGGTCATAAGCATAAAGTGACAGAAAACCAAAAAAGGGCAAAAACTAATTCTGAGTCCAAAAAACAAGTCAAGGCTCAAAACCCTAGAAATCTAAACACAGCAAAGAAGAAGACAAGGCAAGGTGAGGGTCCGGGTGGCATGGTGAAGGAAGGGCAGGGTAATGAGGGCCCACCGTGCACCTTCACTTGGCCAAGTGCAGTCTGAGTCGGGTGCAAGAACTCACCCAGTACACCAGAAAGGATTTCCTTAACCCCAGTCATCCAAGACATCAGCATGGACCAGTGGACCAAATTACGAGAGTTCCCCCAGTAGGCCGCCACATAAGAAAGTAACATGTCCTTAATTGCATGGTATTTATGATTCCTAAATCAACTGTTATTTTTCAGCTAAATGAGATTGCAGTTTAAGTGCATATTTCATCCCGGGACGTAGCCATTACTGTAGATATTTTGCTGGTTAATAATGCCATTAGTCAAACAGTGGGGGCAGCTGTTTAGAAGCTCGTCTAACAAACGTGACTTGCTGACCCTCGGTATTCTAAATCATTAGCACCAGTAGAACGTTTACTACCACGGTGACCTTTACTACCGAGACGCTGACAGATATTTCACTTGGGACCCCAGGCGCCTTTAGTGCTTTTGGTGCATTTTGTAGGCCCAAGCCCTACTATCTTTACTCCTACAAAGTTTATTGTCAGTGATCACACTATTAATATGGGAAGCAGCTTAATCGAAAAAAAAAAAGATTGTGCTTTTGGAAATTGGGCACCGGGTTGACATTTTAATTAAAGGAACAAAACGAAAAAAAAAAAGAGGTAGCAATCCCTGCTGGCTTTAGAATTGGAATTAAAATCCACTAGGAGAAGTCGTGTCGTTGTTTTTTAACGTGACAGTCAAATTTGGGTAATGAAAAAGCTCATTAAAGACGAAGCCCCCGTTTTATAAAGAAGGAGACTCCTGTTCGAAAGAGTGCCGTGGCAAAACGCAGCAGATGTGAACTTCTTCTCATTTCAGCTCGAAGCATCGGTGATCATAAAGCAGAAATCATGCATTTGTTGTAGCATCACGGAGAAACGACTCGAGACATTTTGATGAAGTTTCAGAAGTTGTGGTATAAGATGGGGGAATATGTAGGACAAAACTCAATAAAGGTATTGTGAAAATCTTAACCCTTAAATCTCCACAAACTTGGCCCCCCGGTTGCCAAATATTTTTTGCTGTACTTTTTAAGGAAATGTCACAATTTACCAAGAAAAAGTGAAAATTTAATGAAACAAATATTTTTTTCATGCGAAGAGCATCACAATTACTGCATCGTTGTAAAAACTATAAAAAACTACTGCAACAATCTATTATTATATGTACAAGATGCAACTGATGGCATCGATCAAATTGAGTAAATCACCGACTCTGCCAGGCTAATCTAGTGCAGTGGCTCAATCCCAGGGACAGTGAGGCTGATTCACTAGAGGGCGCCAGTGGTCACAATCTGGCTGCTCAACGAATATACGGCACAGACTGATCAGCTCCAGCGTGCTGGCAAATTTCACTGGGAACCAACTATAGCCAATTGCAGCAGTTTAAGGGTTAACATACGGTGGACTCACAAAGACCTCTCACTTTCTGCACACTTTATTACATCTACATATCTGACTGGCTCCTTCATCCCAGGTGACTTACAACAATTGGTTCCATTTCTTTTCTGTTTCCAGTTGGAGCACAGACAGGTAAAGTGACTTGTTCGGGGTCACACACTGGTGTCAGAAGTGGGATCTGAACACACATCCTCAATCCAAAGCCTTCACCTCTAACACCACATTGCCTGCCATTTCATATTAAAATGAATTATTTGTGGCAAGTCGACCAAAGCGTCGTCTCTTCTCTAAGATGTCATCTCACAGCGCCGACGTGGATTCGTTTCAAGTCTAATCTGGCGATGGCATCAGGAGGGTCAAACCCAAAAGATGATAGTTTCATACTATAAAAGCCTTCTACTATCCATTTTCTGACCCGATTATCCAGCTCAGTATTATTGGAAACAGGGGTACCCTATGACAAGAATATTCAGCACAACCTGGGATGTGGTACCCATCCCAACACGGAGCACAGTCACTTACAGTGGGTGAATTTTGAGTCACCAGCTAACTAGTCTCGCTGGGCCAGATGGGATTCTGAAGTTGATCCCAATCGAAGATCTCTGGACAGACAATGAAAAGAGCTGTCTGTCGCCATTCTCCGTCCAATGGGAAGTCCCAATCACATAAAAGCAATAATGGTATGTGGGTTGGAGTGTGCAGGGCTCCCCTGTGAGGTCCCGGTCCTGCCAAAGCAGGTACGTTCGTTTTGTGATGATCACAAAACAGACAGTTTTGCACAACAGCAATAGCGAGCAATGAGGGAATGTGGTTTTGTGATGGAAAGCTGGCATTTACCGTACTATTTTAAAAGTTGAGTTTTCCAGGAGTTTTCCAATACCGATATGCCACGCAACTTAAATCCCAGTTAAATTTCTTCAGGCACCAACCTTGCTTCATGGTTATTTCTGTATTCTGTCGAATGAGCGAGTTGCTCACGGAGTCCCAAATGAGGCACATGACCTGCTTTGTGAGGGAGCGTCAGTTACGGCACTACAGCCATGTGGCGTGATTACCCGAGGGTGATCCAGCTCATTGTTAAGGATCTGAGTGACTGGACCAGGCCAAGAGGATTCCTATGTAACACTTGGTTGTGGCTGATAGGTGGGTGGGATTGGGCCACATGTCTGTCTATGGGATTGCCAACCAGGATCCCGAGCTGTTTTGTTGTGTGGTGATGTGCTATACCAGTGCATGCTCCCTAACCTGTCCCTGACTTAACTGTAATATGACAGTAATTGTAATGTACGGTACACACACACACACACACACACACAAGTATACACATTATACATACGGCGAATTCACAAGTCTTCAGACCACTTCACTTTTTTCACGTTGCAGCCAAATCATTTCAACTCATTTTTTCGCCTTGTCAAGCAACGCTCAATACTGTATGTAGAATGACAAAGTGGAAACACAATTGTAGAATTTTTTGCAGATTCATTAAAACTAAGCAACTGACAGACCACAACAACACAAGAATTTGAGCCTGTTGCTCAGCGACTTGAGTTGTGGCATCCCATTCTGTTGAAGATGGTTGAGATGTTTCCACACCTTGTCTGGAATCCACCACCTGTGGTCAATTCAGTTGATTGGACCGATTAGGGAAAGACATGCACATTTGTCTATAGAGGGTCCACTGGTGAAGAAAAACCAAGCCAGGAGCATGAAGGAACAGCCAGGACAGGATTGTGGGGAAGGTGACAAAAAATGTCTGCAGCACTGAAGGCTGCCAAGAGCAAATGTGGCCTCCAATAATTCTTAAATGGAAGAGAATTAGAGCAACCGAAACACTTCCTAGAGCCAACTGAGGAAAGGGCCTTGATGACCAAGAACCTAATGGTCACTCTGGCTGAGCTCTAGAGATCCAACTGTATGTGGAAATGAGAGAAACTTCCAGAAGGACGACCGTCACTGCAACACTCCGCCGATCTCTTCTCTATGACATGGTGGACAGACAGAACTCTCTCTGTCACACAATGAGGCCATTTTGGATTTTGCAAAATGGCTCCTAAAAGGCTCTCAGACTGTGAGGAAGTAGACTCTCTGGTCTGATGAACCCAAAGTTAGCCTCACACCTGGAGGAAACCAGACACTGCTCATCACCTGTGCAGTGCCATTCCAACAGTTGTGGCGTACGGCCGGGGCGCCGCTACTCTAGAAGGACCGTGGGAGGGAGCGAATCCAGAGCACTACCTCCCCTGGAGCGCCGGGTGGCAGCCCCCCTGGCCTCAGTCTCACGCAGGGCTCCATGGGAGTTGGAGTTTGTTGCAGTCCCTTTGGGTTCCATGGGGGCCACTGGGGGGTGCTGCAGCTGCTGCTGATCCCACACCCAGAAGTGCTGCCGGAAAATGGTCAACAAGCACCTGGAGCACTTCCGGGTGCCTTATAAAAGGAGCCAGGTGGGAAAGGGCGAAGCTTGTCAGGAGGAATGGAGGAGGAAATAAGAAAGAAAGAAAGAAGACATTTGTGTTGTGCTGTACTTGGGGACTGTGTTGTGCTTGTGGGAAACGGGGGGAAGCGTTTCCCACGGATTAAAACAAAGCCAAAATAAAGGCGTGTGTTTGCACTCGTGTCCAACATCTGTCTGTGTCGGGGTCGGGGCAGCTCGTGTGCCCCACCTGGTGGTCCACATAGTGAAGTACGGTGGAGGCAGCAACAGGAACTGGGAAGCTAGACCAAGCTGAGGGAAAGCTGAACAGAGAAAAGCACAGAGATGCCCTTAATGTAAAGCTTCTCCAGTGCGCTGTGGACCCCAGACCAGGATGAAGGTTCGCCTTCCAACAGGACAATGCAAACACAACACGGGACAACTCTGTGAAAGTTCATGAGTGGCCCAGCCAGAGCCTGCACTTGAACCCAATCAAACACCTCTGGAGAGACATGAAAATGGCCGTCCGTCCAGCGGTCTCCACCCAACCTGGCAGAGCTTGAGAGGATCTGCAGAGAGGAATGGCAGTAAGCCCCCCAATTTCAGGTGTGGGAAGCTTGTTGCCTCAAACCCAAAAAGATTCTTGGCTGGAATTGCAATCACAACGAAGTAATGAGAAGAAGTCAAGCAAAAGGACCAACTAAAAAGATGACAACATGCGAGCTTCCGAGGCCACTTCTTCAGGTAAGATTGAAATATAAGGGGCCGGAGTCACCTCGAAAGCTTGCATATCTTTTAAGTTGGCCAATTAAAGGGGTCCCTTTGCTTGACATTTCACTACATCCATAACGGCTAATGGGGTACAACACCCGAGTACAAACCACAATGAAGTAAAGGGTCTGAATACTGGGTGTCATTGTCATTTCCAAATATTTTCAGAGGCCTGTTGTCACTTTGTCATCATATTGTTTGACCACGGAGATAAGCTGAAATGATTTAAGAACAAGACTGCGACATGACAACATGTAGCTAGGGGGTCTGAAGACGTTCTGAAGGCTCTATCTGCTAAGATGAACAGCAATTCTAAACTGGGGTCCTGGGGTCTACCGGTGTCCCGTCCAGGGTTGGATCCCACCAATGTTATCGAACAGGCTTAGGGAGCGACCCTGAGTTTAATTAAACGGGCCTGAGATGCACACCTACTATAACCGTTTGAGAAATGAATCCCGCACTTGACAATAATTTAATATTTGGTTTCGAAAGGAATTAATGAAACGTGTAAATAGCTCGCCGCAACCTCATAGGTGAAGAAAACCGAAACGCTTTGCCAATTACTGCACTCCGTAATTTAATTTTCCTGACATTCAGCTAATGATAATGAATTGTCTTAACTTTATCTTCCACGCTGCACATGTGCATCTCGGACACGTTTATGAAGATCGCTCCTGCAATGTATTTCCAATTTCTCAAACGGGCTAAAGTGCCTCTTGTCATCTCCGCAGCCCTCCTTCTTTGGGGGTTGAGGAGTGACATCATCATTCTGCTACTAAAGCAGCGCTCGGCCTAAACGAGAATGGCTTAGCGTGAAGACATGACAGCACAGATCTGGTATGTGCCATAGACCTAACACCAGAGGTCCAAACACCAGCTGCCAAGGAATTACTGCACAGGGCAAGCCAAAGAAACACTGAGCAAATCTCCTTAGCAGAAGACCCCCCTTCTCTTGTTCAATTCCATCAGACAGGCCAGCCGTTTTTCAAGATAATTTAAAAAAGAACAAAAAAAGGAGGGAGGTAGGTGGGTATTTGGACTCGTCTGACGATCTGGACGCTTGTGCCCCAAGGTGTCTCCATCCTTAAGATCTTTCAGGTTCTCAAATGTGTGGAGGAAATGAGGCCATAGAGAGTGTGGAGCGTGGAAAAGTGAAGGAATGTCTGGAGAAGAGAAGTGTGTGTGTGTGTGTGTGTGTGCGGCTCCTTCCCTCGATCGCACGCTCGCTCGTCTTTGAGTTCAACTCCTTCAACCTCCAGTAACGAGACTATCCCAAGTCTTCCCCGCCGTGGAGTCTGCATGTTCTCCCTGGTGCTGCACACCGCGCTGTCTAAATGGGGAACAAAATGGCGTAGCAGCAAAAGAGGGCGCTTTCTCGAAACAGGTTCTGGACCAGGGGTATCCAACTCCCAGTCCTGGTGGGCCGCAGTGGCTGCAGGTTTTCATTCTAACCGTCTTCTTTAATTAGTGAGCCACTTGTTTTGCCTTCGTTTTAATTGACGTGACTCAAACCTCTGAGTTTGTTTCTTTTTTCCTTAATGAGCAGCCAAACCATAATGAGACACAAAACAAGCCACCACAGGAACCGCTCACCTGAAAATAAAGAAAGGTGACGGTCTCGGTCATGTTGGGTCTTCTCAGATCACCAAAACATCTTGACGGTGGTCAACCAACAGTCTGCTGTGGCAGAACGAGAGCAGCCACAAGTCAGGATTTACAATTAACAGCAAGAATTGGCTTCTCATTAAGGAATTGGTTGGAGTGAAATTGTCTGGAGTTTGTTGTTCCAGTTTAGCTGGTCATCCGTTGGCTCATTTCACATCTCGTTTCTGTTTGGCTGTCATTTAATGAAGAAATGACATCAATTCTTAAAAACAGGGCTATTAAAATGAAGGGTAAAGGAGTTAATTAGCAGCAAAAACTGCTCACTGATTATTAAAAGGGTCAGAATGAAGAGCTGCAGCATTTTCGGCCCATTAGGACTGGAGTTGGACACCCTGATCTGGACACAACTAAACCCCATATTCAAATCCCTGCGAGTCTCCAAACCGTACCATCCACATACATACTGAGAGGAAGTGCAGTGCAATTTAAATTAGATAAGCCGGGGATCATAACAAACACAAAACATACAAGTATAAAAAAGAATAAGCAGATTGAGCTTGAAACAGTGCCACGCGTGCCCCTCACGGACAATCTGACATAGAGACAGGCGGCTAAAGGCTCAAAAAAAAAAAAAAGCCGAGTGGTGGGCCATCTTGTCTTAGCCAGGGGGTTCAGATTTGTGTCTCTTTTGTTCAGTTTTGATTTATTGATTTATGTTGTTTATGTGCATTATTGTTTGTCTGCCCTGCCCTACCCAGGATTTGTTCCTGCCTTGCGCCCTGTGTTGGCTGGGATTGGCTCCAGCAGACCCTGTGTTAGGACATAGCAGGTTGGCAAATGGATGGATGGATTATTGTGTGCTTATCTACATACTGTATGTGGGTGGTTCCCCACAAGAGGCGGGGCCACCTGCCAATCATGGCCCTCCACCCTATAAATCACAGGGTCTCCCACCATTCCTGGCAGTTCATTCTGAATGCCTGGGAGTCGCGAGTCTTCTTGTGCCTTTTTTGGTGTTTTTTTATTGTGAATTTTTGACGCATTCCTTCTATTGATGACCTTCTCTTAGACTTCTCTTTCAGGACTTGTAACTGAACGTCAGCAAAAATCCATTGTTGAAAAGGCCTCCTACTCAATTTCTGCCAGTTTGTGCACTTTAAACGTTCAGGGGTTGCAGTTTTTCAGTCAGTCAGTCAGTCATTCTCCAACCCGCTATATCCTAACAGAGGGTCACGGGAGTCTTCTAGAGCCAATCATTTCTACTCATATATTGGAAAAAGTTGTAAAATAACCAAAGAAATACAGAGACAGAACAAGAAACTGAGCAGATGACTTCATGCTGAGAGATAATAGAAAGGTAAAATTGCTCAATAGCAGTTTAGTAATAGAGCTGCAGAATAATAATAAGAATAATAATAATAATAATTACCTGCCAGGGGTCGACGACAATTTCCCCCTCTAGTGGGCATTATTGGAAGTGAAACTTGGAACTCAATGGGCCTTATATGCTTTGGGGCTCCAAGTCCACCCCACATGCCTTGCGTGACCTCCTAACAAACTCACGTTCACTTCACACTTTTCTATTTTTATAAGAGCAGAGAGCTGTGCCCTTTAATTTGCATCGTCACACAATTCTTGGCTTCACCTTTGTGCCCCTTTTAACTGCCTGGCAGACTCTTCAAAAAAGCATAAAAAATGTTGGCTCGGCAGACAATAGAGCTGCTCACATCATTCTCCGAATACATATAAATAAAGACAATATCAGATGAGCTCAGCCGCTGGCCTATAAACATTTACATTTTCTTTCAAGTACTGTTTATAGATACTTTATCTGCTATCTTGAAGACGTGGAATACATTGAAAAGGGGAGAAAGGAAAGTTTTAAAACATTATGCCTCAGTAAAAGAGGACCGAAATAGCTCGCCTTTCATATTTACCATAATAGGTGATGAGATGTTGTGTGACTCGGACGTGCCGCTCCATCGGCGAGATTTACACAAAAGGCAGCAATCTGCCTCAAATTACTAAAGTCATCTGAAAGAAAGCTATTGGCCCGATAAGAAGGGCACTATTCCACACCTCGGGAGACCTGGGTACAAAACTACACAGACAGACAGACAGACAGACAGACAGATAGATAGATAGATAGATAGATAGATAGATAGATAGATAGATAGATAGATAGTGTAGTTGGCTGGAATAGATAGATAGATAGATAGATAGATAGATAGATAGATAGATAGATAGATAGATAGATAGATAGATAGATAGATAGATAGATAGATAGATAGATAGATAGATAGATGTGAAATGTACTATATAATAGATACTTTACGGTACCGTATCAATTAACATATCCGGTAACTGGCCTGCATGGTGTCGGTCACAGTACGAGTGTATGCTGTGTGAACTTCCGAGTGTCTTCTATTTTCGACTGATACTCTTCAGCCCACCAGCACCCCTCAGAGATGATTGAGGTGGGTCTGGCAGCAGGTGGGTGGATTAATCAACGTCAGCATGTGAACACCCACACACATGACCCCAGAGCCCTGTCCTTTGCCTCTTGCCACCACCTAACAGTGACAGTCCCAGCCCTGACTGGAGTCCCACAGTCCATAAAGGTATATAAATGTTTCAGTATGGGCCCACACCTTCCATGGGGCAGCACATGAGAAGGATCCCATTTAAAAGGTATTGTCAAGTCTGCATTTTCCTGAGGTGTATTTCTGTGCTGTTTAGGAGGCACCTGTGCATTTTTGCCCACAGCAGTTCATGAGTCACCCAGGGCACACCTAAATGCCAACCCTACCTTGTTGAGGTCCCATACCGCCATGTGTATTGTCCTTGGCTTATAGAATGAAGACATCCTTAATATGGAATGATGACAAATGGGAGTGTCGTAGATGGTGGTAGCACCTTTGTTGATGCCGAAGACCCATCACGAGTCAAATGAACCACGTCATGCGGCTTTTAACACAGTGAGGCTAAAGTGCCGTATGTGTGTGTGTGTGTGTATGTGTGTGTGTATTCACTTCAGTACAAGATGAGCACTCTTTATACTAACAAAGACAGATACAAATACAACTAAAGCAGAGCAGAGGGCTCAGATAATAAGCTTTAACGCACACTGAACGCACTTTGTAAACGTAGGGAGCTATTTATATCTTTGGATCATCTCTGTCACATCACCTGAAAGGTCGCCAACTGCCAAAAAAGTACAAGAGACCATAAGTGGCTGCCCTCCGTGAGCAGGAACTGCTAAGTCTGCAGGAGACTCACGCAGAACGGAGCTTCACTGCTCATCTTCAAGGCAGCTGAAAACCGTAAACACGGCGCTCACATGCCGCATATCAGGATTTAAAACAGGGCCCTGGCCATTAGCAACTGCCAAGGAATGCAAATTTCTAATGCTCGGTTATTTACACATGATCAGCGGGCAAGGAGGAACACTGCAAAGGGTTTTATTATTTTAATTAGGCAAATGTACACAGAAAAGTAGTGCCAAGTGCAAGAGAGAAGCATAATGCAGGGTGGTGAGGTGGTTGGCACTGCCAGGGATCAATTCTCTCTCTGATAAGTACAGAATTCAGACATCCCCAGGGAGAATGAGATGATGGGATAACCTACAGAGTGCAGGAGGGATAGATCAACAGGAAGAAAGTCAGGCTTTGAAGACAATGGTAAGAGCAGCAATGATATATGGAATGGAGACACGGGCAGTAAAGAGGGCACAGCAGGAGAAGACGCTGGATGTGGCAGAAATGAGAAGCTGGAGATGGACGGAAGTTACAAAAAATGGACAAAATAAGAAATGAGTCCATGAAAAGAGGGAGAGAAATTACCGGAAAGTAGGATGAAGTGGCAGGGACACGTGATGAGGAGAGACAATGAAGATGTGGGCAAAAGAGTGATGAAGATGGAGGAGAAGATCAGAATGACTGAGGTAGAGGAGGGTGGATGAAGTGAAAGAAAATCTGAAGGAAAAGGGTCTGATTGAGGACAAGGTGCCGGGCCGAGCTTTGGGGAGAAAGTCAATCAAGCACACAGAAGTGGGAAAAGAGGAAGATGAAGGTGATGACGATGACAACTGGTCTCATTCATACAGAGTCTGCCTTTGGATAACACAATTTCAGCTACGACGCCAGGATGAAGCAGACCCCAGCCATCCGACATGCTCTGTTTTCCACAGAGCGAATTCCTTTAATCTCCAAGCAGAATCTCGGGACCGTATTACACAAATAAAGACCCTGCACGCGAAAAATCCCCCCTCGCTTATCATTGGGCCCTGTGAAGTCCGAGCAAATCAGAGGCACTCACTGAAATTTCTTGGAGACTCCTGGTTGATTCACACTGAGACAGTTTGTCTCTTTGTTGGTGTAATTCTCCACCTCGCTGCTTCATAGCAGGCGGTCTTTGTTCAAACAGTCAGATGAAAAGAGAGCCCACCCCACAACTCCCCGACTTGGAAAAAAAAAAAAAAATTGGGAAACTTCTGCATGAGCGCCATTTTATTTTATTTTTTTTAACCCACCACATTTTATTTTTGCTCCATAACCCATTTTGCTTCGTTTGTTTGACAGAGACTTGCTTTCAATTCCGTCTGCTGGTATTTTTGACTTTACAGAAATACACTAAATGGGGGGTCTCACAAGCTTCTGAAGGATTGCACCAAGCTGGCCAGGTTACTTATCTGGCTGATGCCCTACCCAAGGTGACTTAATGATATTTGAGATACAACTGGTTTACATTCCTTTTGCGTTTCTAATTGGAGCACAGGCCGGTCACGCACTGGTGTCAGTAGTGGGATTTGAACCCACAACCTCGGGGTTTTGAAGTCGTCGGTCCAAAGCCTTAACCACTACACCAACCTCGCTGCCATTTGTTATTAAAGTGACTCATTTTAGAGGAGTCGACCAAAGTGGCGTCGTGTCTGTGAGACGTCACCTCGCGGTGCTGATGTGGATTCATTCCAAGCCAAACCTGGCATTAGCGTCAGGAGGGTCAAACCGAAAAGCTGATCATTTCATAGTTTAAAAACCTTCTACTACCCACTCTCTTATTCAACTCAGGCTTACTGGAAACTGGGCTACCCGATGACAGGAATATTCAGCGCAACTCAGGATGTGGTACCCGTCCAACACTGGGCACGGCCACTCACAGCGGGCCAATTCATCAGCTAATTAGTCTCAAGGGGCCAGATGGGATTCTCAAAAAGAAAAACACAGGCACGGTGTGGCCTCCCCATGCCGGGACAGAGCGTGGTTCATTACCCAGCCAGGAGGCCAATGTAATTAAGGAGCAGTGGCTTCCCCGATATGCTAGATGGCAGGATTCCCATACAGATGCCCGCAAGGCATAATGAGAATTCTAGTCCCGTGGGGCAGCTCGGTTGGGTTCCATGGGGGCCAGCAGAGGGCACTATAGTAGGATTAGTAATCCCTACTCTGTAAAACTTCCATTGGGCTATACCCAAGCATCAGAAATACTCCCGGGTACAAGATAAAAGGAGCCGCTCTGTCACATCCAGGCGAGTCAGAGCTGGGAGGTGTGGAGGAGAGAGAAGAGAGGAAGAGGAGAGGAAGAAGAGAAAGAGTCGTCAGTTGGTGGTATGGTATTGTTAAGGTATTTGTTAATAATAAGCCTTACGTTTTTACTGAGGACTTGTGTCTGTGTGGTTGTGTTTGGGGCTCTCTGGCGCCCCCTGTGGTTCACACCAATCAAAAACTTTGTAATGAATGGCAGTGACCATCCACCATTGAAGAGGCTGCCTACTTAATTTCCGTGAGTCCGTGCACTTTAAACCTTCAGGGGTTGCAGCGAGTCATTTCTACTCGTGTATTCAAAAAATGTGTAAAACAGATAAGGAAATACAGAGAGAGAACAAGAAACGGAGCAGATGACTTCACACTGAGAGAAACTTGAAAGGTAAAATTGCTCAACAGCAGTTTAGTAATAGAGCTGTACAATAATAATAATACTACTACTACTAATAATAATGTAACAGAGCAATAGAGAGCTGAAGCTTAGCGACCGTAGTGAGTGTGGCAAGAAGAAGAGACCACTGCAGGTCCTTGGCCCCGCGCGTTTGAGAAGTGCTTCTGTCTGCTGCGATATCCTCCTGTCATTTCGACTACTGCATAAATATACGACATAAGAGCGGCAAACAGAGTTGACATAACCTTTGTGGTCGCTGAATATACGACGTGTTAAAACGCTGCGGCCTGGCAGGTTTGCATTTCCAATTGGTCAGTCTTGTTCACATACTTTAGTTATTCGCCCGGATGTGCCGTCAAAGGGTGGATGCTGTGCAGCCATGTCTGTGGTTTGCCTGAGTGGCGTCAATGTCCTTAGTCCAATCATGGCTTAGTCCACTGGTGGCTCGGTGGCTAATGATCTTGAGGGTTGCCGGTGTCCCTAATCCCTACCCTGTTGGGTCCTGGAGAAAAGCCTTTAACCTAAAGAATTCCAGCCCCAGAGGGGCTGTACAATAGCTGACCTGCAAACAGTTGTGCGAACAAAGACAATTTCTCCTCAGGGATGGGCAAAGTATTAAGAAATTATCACAAAATTTACTGATTAGTGTTTTTTGAGCACTGAAATCTGCATCTCCTGTGGCTCTACATTATCAGCTCTCTGAAAGGAGAAGTTTGGTATTTTTTCAAATCAACGTTTACTTCACAAACATGCTATCTATGCATTTGCCATCCAAAATTGTGTCTTAACGTTAATCGCTTTCTATAAATTAAAAAAATATCTTGTCTGCACTGCCGTTTTACATCGTAGTCTACGGGGCATGGAGGAAAAGCTTAAAAGCCTACCAAAAATGTTCGTTTTTCAAGCTGAGATGGATGTCGAGCATTGATCCACATCTTACGAGTACACACGCACATCGTAAAATAGTTTGTACACGTCACTGAACTAAAAGAAACACTCCAATATTATGAAATTCCACCATTTTAAAAGAAGACCCGCCCTACGCGAGAGCTCAGTACTTTGTCTTCCTGCACAACAACCTCTCTTTCATTTCGTTTCTGACTTCTTCTTTTTCACTTCCGGCTCTTTTGAATTACAGGATTGACGTTTGGTTCCAACCTTACAGTAGCTTGCCTTTCGACTTCCATTTCTCTACATTAAAAGCGTTTACCGTCTCACCGTCAGTCAGCATACCGATAAACACAAGAGTGTCCTTCGTGTTATTTTCCTGAATTCCAGACTTAACTACTATCACCATTCATTTCGACTCTGCGTTTTTGGGGAACACTTGGGGTTCAACGTTTTTGCATTACTACCCATCTCCTGGTCCATTGAAACTTTTCTCTGCAGGTTTTCCGGGAAGAACAACAGGTTTCCAACTGTGTCTCCCATGTTTTTGATGAAGACCACATTTCAACATAACAGCCGGGATCCACCATACTAATTCCCTTCCTAATTTTAAGCAGTTCTACCAAGTCACCTCTTAATCTCCATTTGCTGAAACTGGAAGGGTTCAGCTCCATCAGTCATTCCTCATACCTTGAAGTCCCACTTGTCATGGACTTCCTCTTGTGCTGCTATGTCTTCCTTGTAATATGGAGACCTGAACTACAGAGGACTCCAGATTAAGGCACATTATCCAGATTAAGTATAACCTCCCTTGACTTGTACTCCACACATTGGAGGCGCTATAAACTAACATGCGATTAGCCCCCTTAATGGCTTCTGTCCACTATCTGGACATGGGAAGTCGAACAGTCCACTACTACTCCACCGTCCATCACACAAGGCATAGTTTCCAATTTCAACCCCCATTGTGTCCTCAAACCTAACATTCTTCTTCCAATGGTAACACTTCACACTTTCTTGTACTCCACAAACTTGCCCAAACCTGAAGTCTGCTCAGGTCCATCCTTGATCCAGATTTTCTGAACCACATCACTACGACGCCATTTCACCTTCTACTATATTGGAATAACCATTTCTTATTTGTTAAAGGCCACATCTATCAGCCGGTGAGGCTTCTTGAATATTAGAGCAGACAATTTAATTTCAAGTTCAACTGAGCTTGAAGGGTTTAATGGCCTCCTCTCTGCAGAAAATGCGTCCCATTTGTGATGAACTTTACTCCAAATTCAACTCAACATCACAATCAATCCAACAGAATTCTTCAAGCTAAATGGTGCATTGCATACTCAAAGATGCTGGTGGGAATTAACTGGAAGTGTATCCGTGATGGAAGCCAGCAGGCACAAAGTAAAGTTCTGTGGGAACTCTAAAGCCGAGACCCTCACTGCCTTTAACAAACACCTGCATGGGCCACCAAAACAGCTCAAAGACGAAGTAACCGAGTGAGCTTCATCGAGTCACTACTCTCCGCTCATTAGTAAAACGTTATGAATTGATTAATATAAAAGGTGTGAATGTTAGTTTTAGAAAACAAGTATCATTGCTATTGAATAATTATAGGAAGCCCATATTGCACATGGACTGACTCTCATGGATTTTAGGTATCATATTTTTTGGAAGGTAGCAGTAAGTTTATGTATTTACTACAAATGCAAGTTAATCTCCACATTGCAAAGCTAATCAGGTCCTGAAAACCCCCTCAGAAGGGCGAATTTCCAAAACATGAACACATTCAGTGGATTCAGGAATAATACTGGGACCCCTTCACCTCCTGAACACTTGAAGGTGTTGTAGATTTCGTTTTAAATTGTGACATTTGTCCTTCCATCTACACTCAATAATCCATAATGTCAAAAGGTTTCAGAAAGGTCCCAATAGAGTAGAGTCCAGCTGCAGGGGGGACAGTTGATAGATAGATAGATAGATAGATAGATAGATAGATAGATAGATAGATAGATAGATAGATAGATAGATAGATAGATAGATAGATAGATAGATATGAAATACACTATATGATAGATATAATTGTAGCGTAGTTGGCAGGATCAGACAGACAGACTGATAGATAGATAGATCTTTAGCTCAAGGGGAAAATGTATGTAGTGCACAAAGAGAAGCATTTCAGGACAAATCTACAAGTGGGTCAGGCCGCCCAGCTGAAGCCCCCCATAAGGTGTACATCCCCATTCCCTACACTATAAAGTGCTGTTTGCAGCAGGCTGACTTTCCTCATTTCAAATTTCAGAACAATTGGCTCCTTGAGATGAAAACAACTTATCCTTGATAGAATTAAAAAAAAAAATTAAAAATCCCCCTGGGTGGCTCCTGTAAGACCCCAGCCAGACTTTTCCATTAATCAGGTATTCAGTGGCCTCACACAGCAACACAAAGCCAACAGCTAACTGTAATGATGAAAATAAAAAAAAGTAAAACTTAATTGCAGCCGTGTTGCAATTGCGGAACGTTTTGATGGTGTGTGAAAAAGCAGCAGCCCAGCACAGGAGACACATATAAAAATGTCACCCACCCGCCTCCCCGTCTGAAGGCCGTGCTGCAGCTCCGCGTCAATGGTAGCCAATGACCAAATGTTTATTTATAAATCGCGCGCTAAGGAAAACAACATGTTTGATTCTGGCCACTTCTTACTTTTTTTTCATCTTAGGTTTACTTTATAAAGGACGGCTACCACTTCATCCATCAGCGGCCAACTTCGGGCGGGGGGGTGTGGGGGGGGGATTTGTGTCACATCTGACTTTGGTTTCAGGGCAGCTCACTCAGTGAATAAAAGCAAATGGGTAAGCAAAACTGAAAACCAAATACTCTGAGAGATAAAAAGGCACAGAGGTCTTCACCAGTAAGCTAACTCAGGTTTTAATTCACCTTAGATTTGGCAAATAAATCAGCTAAACAGAGCAGACCCTTGAGTGGAAGAGGAGAACAAGCACAATCCACACAGATGGGAGTCCACCATGGTATGTTCATCCATATTCACCCACAGTATGCAAATTTAGATAGATAGATAGATAGATAGATAGATAGATAGATAGATAGATAGATAGATAGATAGATAGATAGATAGATAGATAGATAGATATGAAAAAGGCACTAGGCACTAAATAATAGATAGATAGATAGATAGATAGATAGATAGATAGATAGATAGATAGATAGATAGATAGATAGATAGATATGAAAGGCACTAAATGATAGATAGATAGATAGATAGATAGATAGATAGATAGATAGATAGATAGATAGAGATGAAAGATATAGCACTAGATAGATAGATGATAGATAGATAGATAGATAGATAGATAGATAGATAGATAGATAGATAGATAGATAGATAGATAGATAGATAGATAGATAGATAGATAGATAGACACACACACACACACACGGTCAAAGGCAGGACAGGCAAATTTAACAAAGACACTGGGTCTGACTCCAGATGGGCATAAGTTAGACGGAGTGCCCAGTCCACCATTTTAAGACTCCAGTCATCCTAACAAGTACATTTTTTCCGGCATGGAAGGAAGTGAACACAAGCACTGAAGACCCCCACACAGGCAGTGGGCAGGCCAGATCTGAACCCAGGTGTCTGGCCCCGCGGGTGAGCAGTGATAACCAGCACACCAGTGTGTTCCCCTTTTCTGTCACTTAAGTTCTTTCCCATATGGTCCAACTGTTTATAATTCCTTTCTGAAGAACAAGGCCTTTCCCACCACTGCCACCAAACTCAAAACAGTTTAATATCAGATTTACAAATGAAGTCATAACAAGCCAATAAATGCGCCTGCTGCGTTTAAAGATCACACTGCTAATTGGGGGGCCGAGATCGTTCTGCGCGTCGGATGCTGAAAACGACACCGAAAAGTGAACCCTCCCGGGCCGGTCAAGGGTCTCCACAGATGAGTGTCAAATCTATCAGGCTGCCGTCTCCTGAAATGCCCCACCAATCACAAAGAGCTATTGGAGGAGTCCAGCCGAGCTCAGCAGGATAGGATTTAAATAACAGATTTAAAAACAAGAATAAAAATAACTGCATCAACCAGCCCTTTCTTACTCCGACCACAGGCCCATTTTACTGAAACTGAAAAACAGGCTGCTTGGTTACCGAAACCAATCCAAAACGTTATTAAAAGTTTAAGGCTACCAATTACTGCTGTCTGTTCTTTCAAAGCAAACTTTGGCATTACGTCAGATGGTTTTAAAAAATCGAAAGTTTCCTGCCTGGATAAACTAAACCACCAGGGAAGGTGTCTAGCCACTTGCAAAAACTTTTAATGGAACTTTCTTTTTTTTTTTTTTATTTAAAGAGACATCATCACCTTTTCTCAAAAAGAGTCTTTTGTTCGGTCCTCTACGCCTTCCCCTAACTTTACATATTTCAATGGTAAATGAAGAATGAGTCGTGTAGGAGAGTTTATAAATAGAACGGGCGGCTGCTGCTGCTGCGAAATCCACGGCAGGCCGTCAGCTCGGACAAAGGAGAGGGTAGCCTGGACATAAAGTGGACTGTGAGCTTATTAAAAATGACATCTCCAAGTAGTGTTTACTTTGAGCTTATTAAAAAATAAATAAAATAAAAAAGATTGGGGTTTGTACTGCACGACTTATAAAAAGGGGGTAACAGCTTGTGGGATCTGCTCTTGGGACGTCGATGAGAAACAATCTGCGGAATTGAGAAAACGTCTTAACAAAAGTTACACTCCCAAACAAAGGAATACACAGCTTCAAGGACACATATTTAAAATTAGCATACATTTTAGTACATGAAAATGCACCTTAAATTTAAAAAAAAATGTGCAAAAACTTAATGAGAAATGATGGGGTTTGTAGCATTTGAAGAAATTTGGAAAACCAGTTGAGAATTTAAGAGCAACGTTTTACTAAAAGTCACACTCTGGGGGTGTCATATGCTGCAGAAGACACAGCTTCAAGTGCTGATATTTAAAATATTTTTACATTTTGGCACTCAGATCAAGTAAAAAAACGCAATAATTTATAGATTTTCAAATATTTTGTCATTGAAAACAAGTAGAAAGAGCAATAAGTTATAGGACTTGCATTACCTGAAGAAATCTTACGCACTGTTGGGAACAATTTGTGGAATTTAAGAAGAACGTTTTAGCAAAAGTTGCACTCTCAGCGTATCCCAAGCTATAGAATACACAGCTTCAAGGACACATATTTAAAACACACACATTTTAGTAAATGAAATGCACCTTAGAAATAAAAGGTGTGCAATAATGTCTTTAAAAATGGTGGGACGTGCATTACGTGAAGAAATCTTAGACACCGTCGGGAATCATCTGTGGAATTTAAAGACGACGTTTTATGAAAAGTGACCCTCTCAGGGTGTCCTAAGCTACAGAATAACAGTATTATTTAAAATAAGTCCACACGTCATCATATCGGAGCGTATCTTAAATAAAAAGAGGGTAATAACTTGAGGAGAACTGGTGGGGTTTACATTCTCTGAAGAAATCTTAAGACATTGTCGTGAATAATCTATGGGATTTAAGAATACAATTTTATCAAAAGTGACCCTCTTAGTGTGTCTTAAGCTACAGAATACACCACTTCAAGTACTGCTATTTAAAATAAGTTCACATGTCGTCATATCGGAGTGCATCTTAAATAAAAAGAGGGCAATAACTTGAGGAAAACTGGTGGGATTGACATTATCTGATGAAATCTTAAGACAATGTTGGGAACAATCTGAGGAATTTAAGAACAACGTTTTATCAAAAGTCACACTCGGGGTGTCAAATGCTATAAAAGACACAGCTTGTAGGACACATTTTTAAAATGTATAAATTCTAGTATGTGAAAATGCATCTTAAATAAAAAGTGTGCAATGATGTTTTGGAAAATGGTGGGGTTTGCTTTATTTGAAGAAATCTTAGACACCGTCGTGAATAATCTACAGAATTTAAGAACAACGTTTTATCAAAAGTGACCCTCTCAGGGTGTCCTAAGCTACAGAATAGCAGTACTATTTAAAATAAGTCTACACGTCATCATATCGGAGCATATCTCAAATAAAAAGAGTACAATAACTTGAGGAAAACTCATCAGGTTTACATTCTTTGAAGAAATCTTACACACTATTGAGAACAATCGGAGGAATTGAAGAATAAAGTGACACTCTTAGTGTGTCTTACGCTATAGAATACACAACTTCAAGTACTGCTATTTAAAATAAGTTCACATGTCGTCATATCAGAGCGTATCTTAGATAAAAAGAGTGCAATGACCCGCTGAAAACTGATGGCATTGACATTATCTGATGAAATCTTAGACACTGTTGGGAACAATCTGAGGAATTGAAGAACAACGTTTTATCAAAAGCGACACTCTCAGGGTGTCAAATGCTATAAAAGATGCAGCTTCAAGTCGAGATTTTCAAATATTTTTACATTTTGTCATTGAAAACAAGTAGAAAGAGCAATAAGTTGTAGGACTTGCATTATCTGAAGAAACCTCACAAACTGTTGGGAACAATCTGTGGAATTTAAGAACGACGTTTTATTAAAAGTTCCACTCCCAGCGTGTCCTAAGCGATATCTATAATGCACAGCTTTTAGGACACATATTTAACATTTACACATTTAAGTATATGAAATGCATCTTAAATAAAAAGTGTGCAATAATGTCTTTAAAAATGGAGGGACGTGCATTATTTGAAGAAATCTTAAAGCTGCGGAATTAAGAGAAACACTTTATGAAAGGTTCAGGGTGTCCTAAGCTATAAATACACGGCGTCCAGTACTGCTATTTTAAATATTTAAAAATCAAAACAAGTAAAAAGAGCGGTGACTTGTGGAATGAGCCGTATCTGAAGAAATCTGTTGGGAACAACCTGAGGAATCTAAGAACAAAATTTGATTAAAAGTCCCACTCTCGGGGTGTCATATGCTGTAGAAGACACAGCTTCAAGGACACATATTTTAAACGTACACAATTTAGTACATGAAATGAATCTTAAATACGGTAAAAAGTGTGCAATAATGTCTTTAAAAGTGGTAAGCTATAAATGTATGGTGTCCAGTACTGCTATTTTAAATATTTTATAAATCAAAACAAGTAAAAAGAGCGGCGACTTGTGGAATGAGCCGTATCTGAAGAAATCTTACCCACCGTTTTGACCAATTTGTGGAATTAAGGAAGACATTTTATCGACAGTTCCACTCTCAGGGTGTCCTAAGCTATAGAAGTAGTGATATTTCAAACATTCCTACATTTTAGCCTTTTGAAACACCTCTTAAATAAAAAGCAATAACTTGTGGGACTAAACTACTTAAAGAAATGTTAGAGGCCGTTGTGAACAAAAAGAAAACCATCTGTCCAAAGTGCCACCCTCAGTGGTGTGTCGTCAACTACAGAACACACCGCTTCAGGCAGCCAGATTTCCAACACGTATGCATTTGATCATTTTAACATGTATGCGAAATAAAATGCGTGCGATAACTTGATGAAAAACGACGGGGTAGTCCACCATTCGAAGTAATCTGGCAGCACAATGTGCTGAATGAAGAACAACGTTTGATCCAAACCTTACACTCTGGGTGTGTTAGAAACTACACAACACGCAGCCTCGCGTGCCAATATTCAAAATTTTATCGTATGAAAGAATATCTTAAATACAGAGCGTGTAATAACGGGATCTGCATCATTTGATGGAATCTTACACACCGCCGAGAACAATCTGTGGAATTAAGAGCGACGTTTTATCAAAAGCTCCTCTCTCAGGGTGTTATGAGTTACAGAATACGAAAGAAATGACGTTTCAAGTATTTATACATTTTAGCATATCAAGATAGAACTTGAAAAGTGTGCGATATCTGGATGAAGAAAGATGGGATGTGCATTATTTAGAGAAATCTTAGACGCTGTTGTGGAGAATCTGCTAATTAAGAGCGACATTTTATCAAAAGTTCCTCTCTCAGGGTGTCGCAAGCTGTAAATACACTGGTGTCCAGTATTGAAATTTGAAATATTCATTCAGCTTGGCATATCCAAACATTTCCTAAATAAAAAGTGTGCAAAAACTTTATGAAGAAAGATGGGATGTGCATTATTTAGAGAAATCTTAGATGCTGTGAACAATCTTTGGAATTAAGAGCGACGTTTTATGAAAAGTTCCACTCTCAGGGTGTCGTATAAATACACTGGTATCGAGTATTGAAATTTAAAGTATTCATTCAGTTTAGCATATCTAAACATTTCCTACATAAAAAATTCACAATAACTTTATGAGGTCAGGTGGGAGCTGCGACTTTCGACAGGAGACGACTGTGAGGGTCCGTGCAGTTCAAATTTGGTATTAAAAGTGACGTGAGGTGTCACTGCAAATCAATCAACAGTCGGTGGAATTACAAAGAATATTTAATCAGAAATTCCATCCCCGCTGCGACATAAGCGACACAATACAGAAAATCACGTAGTGAGATTTCAAAGGTTTCCTCAGCATCAGCAATTCAAACTGCGTGTAGTTTTACGACCAAAGGCTGGGATTGGCGTTGTTGGAGGAAATCTCAGGACGCTGTTGTGAGCCGCCCGAGGAATTCAGAGAAAAACAATTTGATTAGAATTGAAACTCTCTGTGGGTCAAAAGCTATCAAACACACATCTAGAATATTGAATTTGACGAATCAGTACACAGTTTAACTAAAAAGTGGACAATATCGTTACGGGAAAAAACAAAAAAAAACGTAAAGGTGGGCTCTGTATTTATATAATAGAACCCCAGGACACTGTTGTGAACAATCTGCGGAATTATGAAAAACGTTTGAGCAAAAGTTAACCCCTGAGTGATGTTTAAAAACCATTATAATAAAATAAAATAAAAAACCTGACTGCTGTTTCCGCGATTATGTTGACTGACTTCTGGATATAACCGTCTGCTGAGCGAGAAAACAGAAACGTTTAACGTGACGTACAAACAGTGCGGACACTTGAAATATTGTGTTCACTTCAGCAAATCAAAGCGTATCTTAAATAAAAAAAAACCAATACGTTTAAAAATAAAAAATAAAAAGTTGGGGTTTGGCCTACTGGACCTTTCAGAATGCTATCTATCTATCTATCTATTATATAGTGCCTTTCATATCTATCTATTATATAGTACCTTTCCTATCTATCTATTATATAGTGCATTTCATATCTATCTATTATATAGTGCCTTACCTATCTATCTATCTATTATATAGTGCCTTTCATATCTATCTATTATATAGTGCCTTTCATATCTATCTATCTATCTATCATATAGCACCTTTCATCTATCTATCTATTATATAGTGCCTTTCATATCTATCTATTATATAGTGCCTTTCATATCTATCTATCTATGTATCTATTATATAGTGCCTTTCATATCTATCTATCTATCTATCTATCATATAGCACCTTTCATCTATTTATCTATCTATCTATTATATAGTGCCTTTCATATCTATCTATCTATCTATCTATCTATCTATCTATATGGTGCCTTTCATATCTATCTATCTATCTATCTACTGTGAGCAAAGCGCAGAATTAGACGTCTTATTAAAAGTGACCTCCTGAAAGTGACGTGAGCTGTAAGGGGCCAACAATCAAAAACAGTGGTGGGACTGCCTCTGCAAACTGCAAAACACGCTAAATAAAAAGAGCATTTTACACGACACACAAAAAAAAAAATAATAATCATAATAATAAATATAACTGGCATTATTTGAGGTGTAAATCTGCAGTGCATATCTAAAAAAGGTTTCATTGTCAAATGAGAGTCTCAGAGTGACGTCAGTGACAGAACAGAGTGCCTCAAGTGCCAACACAGAAAATATATTTCAGCAAATCAAACTACATCTTGAATAAAAAGTGTGTAATAAGTTTAAAAATAAATAAATTAATTAAAAAGGTGGGATTTGCATGAGTGGAGATGCGACCTTAGGATGCAGTTGTCTGTAAAAGGCCACTCTTACTTAACATGACCGAACTTTTAAGGTACGGAGACTCGAGTAATGAAAGTTCAAAAAAAATGGAAGGCCTGGTCAACAGAGCGTGCGCCTCGCATTTGACAGAAACGTCTGACTGTCGTCACTGGAGGTGCAACCCGAGAGCGGATCACTAAAACAAAGTCCCGACGTGACAACGTAAATTCACTTTAGCAAAGCAAAGCACTTCCTCAATCTTTTTCTTCTTCTTCTTCTTTCGGCTGCTCCTGTTAGGGGTTGCCACAGCGGATCATCCAAAATTATTGTCCGCATATTGATTTGGCAAAATTTTACACCGGATGCCCTTCCTGACCGCAGTGGGTAGCGCTGCTGCCTCACAGTTAGGTTCGCTTCCCGGGTCCTCCCTGCGTGGAGTTTGCATGTTCTCCCCGTGTCTGCGTGGGTTTCCTCCCACAGTCCAAAGACATGCAGGTTAGGTGCATTGGCGATTCTATAAGTGTCCCTAGTGTGTGCTTGGTGTGCTTGGTGTGTGTGTGTGCGCCCTGTGGTGGGCTGGCGCCCTGCCCGGGGTTTGTTTCCTGCCTTGCGTCCTGTGTTGGCTGGGATTGGCTCCAGCAGACCCCCATGACCCTGCAATTAGGATATAGTGAGTTGGATAATGGATGGAGGGATGCCCTTCCTTATGTAACCCTCCCCATTTATCCGGGCTTGGGATCAGCATGAAGAAACACACATACCTGGAAAACAAAAATAAAATGACGGGCTTGTCCTGATCTGACCTTACGGGACACCATGTCAGTCAGCTGGAGAGTTTTATTAAAAAAATGAATCAGCTGAAAGAATAGAAAGAATTGGGTAATAAGATTTCTAATGTACTACCTCGGACATCAGATACTAAATACAATGTTGGATTAAACTTTTACAAAAAAATAATAGAACTGCCATTATTTGAGGTGCAATCTTGAGGCGTATTTCCAAACTAAAGAACGGTCGGCACACTCATTTTATTTAAGATTGTAATATAAAGATATAAAGGACTTTGTAGTAAAGACCTGAACAGCATCTTCTTCACGTTAGCAAATCAGAAAACATCTCTCTCTCTATATATATATATGTATAAAAAAATCTGTCTGTATGTACGTCTGTCTGCTTTTCATGAGAGAATTACATAACGGATTTAAATCGGGTTTTTCTATAATTTGCTTCGTTTGTTTGCAGTACCCGTTTATTTGAGCGAACTCAAGAGAGACCCAGCAGGCCGAGGAGAGAGGGGCGGAGCCCTCCGCACTCACGCGCCAGCCTTACCTCCACTTAGCTAGCGAATGAGTGAACTACTTAACGGATTTAGATCTTTTTTTTTTTTTCTACAATTTGCTTGAACATTCCAGTTGATTCTGTGACTTCTCTCATTGTGCTAAGAATCACAGTTTGCTTGCATGAGAGATATATATTCGTGCTATTCTGTGACAGAGGCTGCAGGCTGAGGGGAGGAGGAAGAGTGACATCAGGGCGGTGTCCTCCTCACTGTCCTGTTTCACTACAACATGGGTGGAGCCACAGGGGATGACTAGTCTTAAATTAAAAAAAAAAAAATGAAATATTTTTATTAAAAAATAAAAGGTGCGCTTTGCCTGACTGGACGTGCAGCGACCTGCTGTGAGTGACGTGTGGTGGAATTCAACCTTTTAGTGAAAATGGCCTCCTTCAGGTGACATCGGCTATAGGACACCCAAAGTCAGCGACCCCCAATGTGACAGAGAATATCGAGAATCCAGATACGGGCGTCCTAATGTAGCAAATTGGACAGCAGGTTACAACCAGGAAAACTTGGAGGTTGGTGGCAGGACTGGCAAAAAAAAACTCCCACTGTGCCAGTGTGGTGCTGAGGTGTCACCTGCTGCCGTCTGCTCCCAATAGAGGTGGTGGGTGCGCTAACACGCTAAAATAATCTAACATAATCTGCGCTTTACATTTGAGAACAAAAATAATATCACTGCGGTAATTTGAGGTGTAACTGTAGGGACAGAATTTAAATGACATGGAATTAATAAAGATATTTAACTTAAAAAAAAAGACCCATTCCTTGTGCCTAAGCTTTAGTTATTCTTACTATGACACAAGCTGTGGAACTGAAATAATCAAGTAATAATAATTATAATGAACCAACTCGGAAAACTTTATTCATAAAATATGCAATTTAAATTTCCCAAAAAGATGTAATGTGTGTCTTGGCGTGTCATCAAAAAATCGATAAAGAGTCGATGAGAAGTATTCAAAATACACAGATTCCAGTAATGACATGAACACTTTGTATTCACTTTGGAAAATCTTTTTTTTTTTAAACTTTGTATTCACTTTATTAAAGAAGGAGATGACTTGCATTATTAGAAGAGCGACATGGGAGCACAGAGCTGACATTCTGTCGAGGGCCTTCTCTGTCGATCCTGATGCGACAGAAACTGCGGAATAGAGACATTCAAGTCTGAGCGCTCGAAATATGGAGTCACTTTAGCGAATCAGAATGAATTTTAAAATAAAAGAAAAGAAATTCATTCATGTGCTTGATTTGAACTTTAGAGGATGCGATCATCCGTCTGAATTGAAAGGATTTTATTAAGAATTTCATCTTCAGTAGGACGACAGCCCCGAAGAGCGTCATGCACAAAGTTTATTCGCTTCGACCAATCCATGCACATCTTAAAAAGAAAGAGCGCATTCACTTATGGAAAAAAATGGGATTTGCATTACTATGGGTGTGAAATTGGTGTTAATGGAGAGTTAAAACATGAAGTTATTGAAGTAATAAAAGTTACAGAACACACATCATCAACTAACGAGAAATACAGAAGCAAATCAAAAACATTTCTAATCAAGAAAAGTAAAGTCGTGTGTATCATATGAGGGTGCAAATCAATCTGGAGACGTGCGGAAAACGTTTGATGACAAGTGACAATGGAGCGGCGCAGCCGTAGAAAGAGAGAGCGTCACGTAACGCGAGCAGCCGCCGTTAGTCAATCTGACACAGCCGGGCGCCTCTTAAATACCAAGGGGGCGTTAACCTGAGGGAACAAAAATTACGTCATAGCGGGGCGCTGGATTAAACAAACAAACAAACAAACAAACACACAACGTCTCAACAAAGGTCATCTACTCGACACAACTGAAAACCGTAGCATGTAAAGCATCAGGTCAGACTATTTATAAAATACTTCAGCAGATCAGACTGGAAATTAAATAAAAAGTCAGAATTAACGTCATAAAAAAACATAGAATTCAGATTACTGGAGGTGGGAGCTTCAGACACTTCGTTGTGAATAATCTGTTGAATTAAAATTATTAAAAATGGCTTTCTCAGTGGCAATACGGATACAGTAAGGGAGGACGTTTATAATATTTAATCACTGCAGCAAATCAGAAAGTAAAAGCAGAAAATGAGCGCAACTAACTTAACAAAGATATATTTGATGAGGCGACACCTTCAAACGTCCATTCAACTTAACAGTGGAATAATAAAAAAAAATACTTCCCTAAAATTTAAATATAAACCGTAGAATACTGACGTTTATAATATGTGGTCACTTTAGCGGCGCGCCTTAAAGAGCGACTGCGCATTAACTCTATGGGGGATAAAATAAAAAACAATGGAATCTGCATTATTAGAGAGACATCTGCTGTGAACAATCATGGAAAAGGCGCTACATAAATACAATTTAGTATTATTATTATTATTATTATTATTATTATTATTCGGAAGAACGCTTTAATTAAAATTATGTGAGAGGAACTGTAAGACATGGAGCATCATTTGATGACATTTATTAAGTACTGCATAATGAATGTGGCAGTCAAATATGTGAAAGGCACTATATAATAGACAGATAGTGGGATAAGTAGATACATGCACTATATAATAAATATTAAGGGAACTGTATATAGATAGGAGTGGCACGGTGGCACAGTGGATAGCATTGCTGCCTCGCAGTTAGGAGACATGGGTTCACTTCCCGGGTCCTCCCTGTGTGTAGTCTGCATGTTCTCCCCGTGTCTGCGTGGGTTTCCTCCCACAGTCCAAAGACATGCAGGTTAGGTGCACTGGCGGTCCTAAATTGTCCCTAGTGTGTGCTTGGTGTGTGTGTGCCCGGGGTTTGTTTCCTACCTTGCGCCCTGTGTTGGCTGGGATTGGCTCCAGCAGACCCCCGTGACCCTGTAGTTAGGATATAGCAGGTTAGATGAAGGATGGATGGGTTGTATATATTTATACAGATAGATGGATAGACAGTGAAAGGCACTATATGATAGATAGATAAAGCTATATAATAAATAGATAGATAGATGCATTATATAATTAACAGACAAATATGAAAGGCACTATACAATTTATATATAGATATGGTAGTATATAATAGATAGATAGATAGATAGATAGATAGACAGACAGATAGATAGTGAAAGGCATTACTGTATATAATATTATAGATAGATAGATATGGTAGTATATAGATAGATAGATAGATAGATAGATGTGAAAGGCACTATATAATAGATAGATAGATAGATAGATAGATAGATAGATAGATAGATAGATAGATTATATAATTAACAGACAAATGTGAAAGGCACTATATAATAATTAATAGATAGATAAGGCCCTATATAATGTATGGATAGGCAGATATGAAAGGCACTAGATTATAGACAGACAGATAGATAGATACTATTAATCCCAAATGAAAGTGTGTAGTAAGCACATTAAATCGTAATAATTCATTACCTTTACAATGCTGGAGGTGCAGACCTGCTCTGTTAATTCCAACTCAGCTAACACTAAGTGACATTTAGACATTTACATATAAAAGTTTAAGTAAACAATGACATCCGCCCTCCATGGCCATATCCCAGTGATATTTTCTTCACTTTACAGCATCTTGAACACAAATGCTTTAACGTTACTAAAAACAATGTGATTTATTTGAATATTTGATAAATGACCTCGCAGCAGTTTTCTGAACAATCTGTGAAGTTAAGATAAATATTGGTTCAAGAATGTCAATGTCCTCGATATAACAACATGATTATTTATTTAGTGATTTGTTTCTTTAACGGTTGCTTTTTTCCCTTATAAGTTGCTACGAACTGTCCGAGAGCCTAGTGACACTCTCGTGTACCCGCTGTCACAGCGCAGAAGCCATCGCCCCTTGACAGCGGGCATTGCGACACAACTTGCATTATCTGTCGTGTCATTTTGTGGCTTAATTTGAAACTGGTGAACAATCTGCAAAATGAGGGAAAAAATTTCATAAAAAGAAAAAACAAAATAGCCTAAAATTCCTGCGGTTCCATGAACCGCCCGATACGGAACTACAGATTTATTTCTTAAATAAAGCACATGCCTTAATTCTGATTGAAAGCCAAAGTGTGATTTTCATTATTTAAAGAGAGACACTGTTGGCAATAATTGTGGAATTTAGTAAAATGTTTTATTAAAAAAAAATCCCAACAAGATGTATATTATCAACGGGGAATGATCAGCCACTCGTGATGAAGGTTTGTTACTTCACTGCAGTAAAGTGGGAAACAAATAAAAAGTGCGGGTTAATTATGGCCCAAATACGCCATTTTAGGGAGATAGTTTGTGATCATTGAATTATCTGTGGAAAAAAAATAAAAAATATATACATATACACATTTTTTTTTGGTTTAAATTACAGCCTTCTCAGCACGTGACAAGCTGTCCCATATCCAGTATTACTGAGTTATATTTTGAATATTAATTCATTGTAGTATACTGGGAAACAAATAAAGAGTTTAATTGTAGTAAAAGAGATCCCATGCATTTGCACCATTTATGGGACAATTGTCGGAGATCCAGTATGTTGTGCACAATCTGTTGGAATTCAAACACTTTCTGATGAAGTTACATCACTCTGCGTGTGACACACACACACACAAGTTTTGACATTTAAGAGACTTCTTCACAGCGGCCCACTAGATAAACAGTCGAGTTTTTCTGCCACTTTCCGCTGACTTTTCCTCCGTAAGCCCAAGGGTTTCACCAGTCGGTGGGCTGAGCGACTTGGAGGTGGCGATTGAACTGGCACCCTTGTGGTTTGCAGGCCAGTGCCTCGGGCACCACACCAGACTGTGCACAAACGACACTCAAACGACGTGCACCCACCAAACTGTGCCAATGTTACGCTTGGCTGCCACTTGCAAGTACTTCATTTCCACTCCAAGAACTACTTGAAATGAACGGTTTGTGTGGCTTCAGTCAAGCGGACTTTACTTCTGTGGCAGAAGGCTGGGGGGTCAGACCCAGCGGGGATGCCTGGAAGGACTGGGAGGCAATCTATACATCCCTTGGGCCACGAGGGGGCAACCGCCCTGGATAGTGAGGGGATCACGGGGAAGGAGCGTGGAGACTCAAACCTGTTGGGGCTCGCGGCTACCGCCAGGGGTCGCCCCAAGCCTCATAGACCCCGGGAGATCTGCACTTCTACCACACCTGGGAAGGTGGAGGAAGGACCATCCAGGGACACCTGGAGTGCTTCTGGGTGCTCATGTGGCACTTCCTCCCCACCAGGAGGTGCAGCCAGAAGAACATCAGCGAGCACCTGGAGCACATCCGAGTGATTCTAAAGGGGGCCGCCTTCCTACAATCGGGGAGCGAGAGTCGGGTGCTGGAGGAGGACAAAGCTCCAGCGCAAGGAGGAAAAGCGGCCCATGGACGTTGAAAGGCTCGTAATTTTGAGGCAATTGGTGCGGGAGCACTGTGTGCTGTGCGGGACTCTGTGAGGGACATTATTGTTAATAAATCTGTGTGTTTTATAATAATACCGGTGTTTGTCTGATATAGCGCCAACAAGCAGCAGGCGTCACCCCGAACCGGTGTCAGCAAGGCTCCGGCCCGTCCATCGACTGTCTCGATGCACTTGACGGGAAGTCCAACAACCAGATTAAGGCTTTGGACTTCAGATCCTGAGGTTATGAGTTCAGATCCCACTGCTAACACCTGTGTGACCACGAGTATTCTATATTTCGTAATTTGTAAGATGTTACCCGGGGACTTCTCCCAGCACTTTGCACCTGCACTCAGTAAGGAGCACTGTCCACCATAATAAAAGGACATGTGTCCTTGTGACTGTGTATTTGTGTGTCCTTCCAGCTGCTATGTCATTACCAAATGGAGCATAACAGAGACCGATGTATTGCAAGTGGCATTCCAACAGATGGCACATCACAAACTTTAGTACAAATAAAATGCATTGCATTTGTCATTCCAACAGAAGGCGCATCACAAACATAAACACTTCTTTTAAAAAACCCTTACCAAATGGTATATAACAGAGACCTATGCAAATAATTTCTCATTCCAACAGATGGTGCATCAAAAACATTAACACAGCTTTTAACAAATCCCATACCAAATGGCATATAATTCAAGACATATGCACTGCATTTGTCATTTCAACAGATGGCACATCACACTCATTTGTAGTAATAAAATGCACTCCATTTTACATTCCAACAGATGGCACATCAAAAAAATGAACACTGCTTTTTACGAATCCTACACCAAATGGCATATAACACATACCTATGCACTCAATTTTTCATTCCAACAGATGGCACACCATGACTATTAACACTGCTTTTACAAAACAAACAACAAATGGTGTAAAACAGAGACATATTAATTGTATTTGGCATTCCAACAGATGGCACTTCACAAACATGAACACTGATTTCATGAATCCATACCAAATGGCATATAAGAGAGACCTATGTATTGAATGTGTCACTCCAACCAAATGCACATCACAAATATTTGTCTTAATAAAATCATTGCATTTGTTATTCCAACAGATGGTGCACTGCAAAAATCCCGTACAAACTGGCATATAACAGAGACTTATCCATTGCATAGCACTCTTTAAACATTAACACTGAGGTCAACGTTGATAACTTAGATTTCAGTCCGTCTCAGACAGGTAAGCACAGCCAGTATCAAAAGAAACTGAATTTTGTGACTGTCCCCTTTTCCTCTGACATCTTTTTAAATTTTTGTTTGGGATTCTTTCTTGTGATTTATCCTCAGCACCATTTTTGTGACATCCCATCAGTTTATGTTTATTGCAGGATTCACCATTGCTGGACTTCACTTGCCCATCCACTCTCTATCCTGCTCCTTGAGTTTAAGATCACCGGAACACTTTGACCATCAATAAAAATAATGAAAAGGTTTTCTAACCTTCTCCAAGCGCTTTATGCAGACAGTAGGGGGGGCCATCTCAACAACTGCCACCACCAGTGTGTGGCATCACGTGGATAATGCAAGGGCAGCCATTCTTGCACCCGTACGCCCACCACACATCACAGTATGAGTTAGCCAATAAGATACAGAGGATGATTAGGGGGCCACAATGACCATCCCTCCCATGAAGGGCAACCAAGCCAGGATGTCAGGAAACAACCCACTCTTTCCAAAAGGTCTTTTCTGACCACAGAGGGTCAGGACGTCCCTTTCACGTCTCATCTGAAGAACAGGGACACTTTTCACAGCACAGTGCCCCCCGTACCCCACACACGGACCACAGGGTACGTGCCCCCTGCTGACCTCGCTAACACCTTTTCCTTGATGGTCCTAGATGGCCAGGCCTGACTCTGCTTAACTTCAGGTGGGTGACCTCTTCTGAAGCGGTGTGACTTTCCAGTACAAGGCAAGGGCCAACCCTGGATGGTGTACCACCAGCCCACTAGCGGGTCCACACCTATAAGGGGTCAATTCACATCAGCCATTTAAGCTCAGTCATTCACAGATGATGAACTTAAGAGTCAACCCTTCATATCTTGGGTTTTCTAAGCTTTCAGGTTTTTAAGGTGCCTAATAATTGTAAAATAAATGACAATTCAGATCATTTGACAGAAGAATGGGGGGAAAAGGACAAAATGAATTTCTAGGGGGGAAAAAAGGCCAAGAAAAGGTCCATCCAAGCCAGGCCATCTGGCCACCCTGCAGTACCCTGAGGATTCTGCAACACCACGACTTAGTGGTCCGGGGTCCGGTGCTGCCTTTCACCAACATACATCACCTCCTAAACAGTGACAGATGGGCTCCAAATGAAGGAACTGCAACAAGCCATCACAAAATAAAATTCATAAATGCCTTTGACAATAAAACTGAACATGGTGGGAACGATGGTTACGGAGAGCAGATTGCAGGTTGGGTATTCGTGAACAATAAAGCAAAGAAAACTTACGACAAATTCGATCGTCAGACAGGAATGAACCACACGGGAGCCAAACCCATAACGCGTGATTATTAACGGCTCACAAAATATTTAACTTTCAGAATGAAGTCATCGCCAACGTGTTCTAGAAGATCGCAAAATAATGACGGAATTATGTAAACGGATCATAAAAGCACTCATTTTAATCGATGCCCGCTACTCCGTACTTTGAAGTCGTTCACGGCCTGCAGAACGACTGCAGGCAAAGCGTTGGTTTTCAAAGTCCTACGAAAAGACGGCTAAAGGACTAACCCTAACCCTAAACTTAACCCTAACCCTATTTCACGTCCACGTCTTTGATTCTTTTCTGATTTCGAGGGTTACGTCCCATATAAAGCCCCCAAAAATTTCAACTGATAACTCTGGGAGACGGGAGCCGGCAGCTCAAAATCGATTGTGCCTTCTTTTAGAGGCTTTTATAAATCCTGAGGACAGAATGAAAGGACGTGTGCGGCCGACGAAGCGGAACCATGCGGGGTTCGCGGGTTGCCCGGAATTTCAGCCACATTTATATTAAAAGTTCACCGGGATTTGGGATCAATGCAGAATGGAATAAAACATCTGGAACTGATTAGTAAAAACTTGCATTGAGAATTATATTATAAGAGCTTTGAAATAATCGGCCAGCCTTTATACGACGCAGTGCCTTTGGTGGCACACGACTCGGAAATCAAAATCATTACCCAGATTTAATACACGACATGAGCGAAGCGAAACAAATACAAATAAAAGTGCTGTGCAGGGAAAAGGAAACAACCCATAAAATAAAGCGCAACTTCAATAAGCAAGACCCCGAAAGAAAGAAGCCAGACCCTAAAATTCAGAGGGATCGCCAACCCTAACCGTGAAAGTGAAGAAGACATTCAAGATGAAACGTCTAAGAAGCCAATGAGCTGCAGTCAGGCGACTATCATGTAGACACACCAGCCGAGACCCCAGGGGGCTCACACAGGGGCTTCACACCCCTTGGAATACAAAGCAGCAGAAACCGAGGATTTGGATTGAAGGCACAAACGTGGACGGCCTGGGGCTGAAATGGGACCCAAGCATGGCCGCCGCCTTTAACAATGAAAAATCTGCACCTTTGCAAGTGGTGGCCGGTCATCGGAAAAGCGAAAAAATAAAACAACAGAAATAAAATTAAAAAAAAAAAAAAACACACGCTCACAAAACAAACGACAACCGTTAGCGCTTCCTGACTTCGTGCGATTTCTCACTCACATCAGGTTAACAAATGTGGGCAGCCGTCGAGAAAAAAAAGTAAAAACTCTCGGCCAGCGACAACTTTGAAAAACTGCCTATGGATTTCCACTGCCGCCAAGTAAGGAAATCCGAGAATGAAATGGTGGGACTTCGTCGAGTGACAACTGTCAATGAACGAGGGTCACTAAAAAAGTGGTGCTAGAGAAGAGTGTGGGGGGGGGGAATGCCATTCCGATCTTGGATGGGACGCAGAAATATTAGCATGAATGAAATCGGGACATCATTAAAAAACATAAATAAATTGTAATATTTATAATGAACTTATCACCGATTATCACACACCTTACTTAACTAATAAGAGAACGCATGCTGTCTTCTATCGAGCCATCTACAGTATCTACTGTATATTATTATTATTATTATTATTTATTATTATTATAACCCAGTGGTTCTCAACCTGTGGGGCAGTCTTCCCTAGGGGGCCACAAAGTAACAAAAAGGGGGGCGCGAAGATGAAAAAAAGAAAACAAGAATCACAAATATGAAAAATCCATCTATTGAAACCAAAACAAATTAACTTAAACTCCATTCGGATACTAGAACAATAAATATAGAGTTAGATAAATGTCAATAAAAGTTAAGTAGGTATAATAAAATATGCATCTATGATATATCATTAATTTAAAAAAGAACAAATTGGTATTAGTGGGCTCCTTTCAAAAAAACATTAGGGGGCGCAATTAGAACTGTTATGAAAACTCAGATCCCAAATACTTCAAGGTTCAGAAACCATCCATCCACTTTCTAAACCTGCTTTACCCTGAGCAGGATTATAATAATACGACATGCGAGTCCTACAAACAGCACACGTACGAGTGTCTGTGTTCTTAATCATACAGTACACGTGCACACATACAGGACATACGTATGATCACACCCTTCTAAAAAAGGCAAAGTTACAAAACTGAGACGTCTACCCAAAGATGGAGGCCAACTGCCTGGTGCCATTAAAGCCACAGCCCTCAAACTACAACCCTAATAGAAAATAATTAAACACACGGAGGGCGACCCTGAGAGGAAGATGAGCTTTAAGTCCTTTGAGCACAACAGACGTCAAAACACTTAGAATCCATCTGTCTATCCATCCACCTAACATACGTCTGTCTGTCCTGCCCGTCTGTGTGTCCATCTCTCTCTCTATCTCTCTGTCTGGCCTGTTTCACGTCAGTTACACCAGAGCTCTTCCATCAACCGACCTCTCGTACAGCGGCCCTCCGACATACCTCTCTAAACATCCCGTTTATCAAGCTATGCATCTACGGATCTCTACTTTCAAACACAGAGAACCTGCTTCTGAGTCAAAGCACATGAACGTAGAACATAAGGTGACATTCTCAGATCTGTGTAATCCAATGTAGAATAACGGAGTATGTGAGTGCACTTTAGTAGAGACGAGAGACCCCGCAACTCTGAGCCTAAGAAGCTTCAAGAAAGTTATGTCACATTTTATATATGTGTGTGTGTGCGTGTCTGTGTGTGTGTGTGTGTGTGAACGTCGATCATTGACTGTAACTGAAAATCATATCAGAAGATTCTCACAGCTGCTTCACCCAACTTAAGGCTGCAAGGTGTGGCGGCATCTCCATCCTCACAGCACTCGGCACAAAATATGAAGCTACGCTATTTACACACACACACACACGTATATATATATACTGTATATATACATATACAGTATATATATACAGACACAAACACACACATATAATATATATGTGTTTGTACAAGAAATAACAGAGACAAAGCCGATTTCTACCTTGAAAAATTAAAGAAAAAAATCTAAGCTGTTTAGCCTTCAGTCATATCTACGTACTTAACTCTCCATAAAATAAATTCAGTTTTCAACAGACCACAACATGAAAGGTTTCTTACATTCTTTGAATTATTTCACATATGTGTGTATTTTTATGTGAATATAAACAGAGAGACAGATAAACAGAAAAGGCACTATATTAAAAAGAGACATCCATTTAATTTAAAAGGCATAATAATGATCTATCTATTTTATAGTACTCTATCTATCTATGATATATAGACAGGTATTGTGCTTTTTATATTAAATTCATCTAAGATAGATAGATAGATAGATAGATAGATAGATAGATAGATAGATAGATAGATAGATAGATAGATAGAATTTAATTTTAGTATAGTAGGCAGGATAGATAGATAGATAGATAGATAGATAGATAGATAGATAGATAGATAGATAGATAGATAGATAGAATTCACTTCATAACAGTCAAATGTACTAAATCAGCAAAACAGTGAAAAGCACTACATAACTTTTGAGAGTCATATACAGAAAGTTTAAGGCAGTATATAAAACAGAACTGCTAGTAAAAAGACACTAAAAAGATATAAAAACAGTGCACAGAGCTATATAAAACACATAATTTATAGACAGAAACTGTAAGCTATTATGTAAAATTTGAGAGACAGCTTAATAGGATTACACTATAAAATAGAAAGGCAGTAGGTGAAAGGCACAATACTAATAAGATTTAGAGAGAGAATATGTAAGGCAGTATATAAGATAGATAGACTACTATATGATAGATACGTTTAATGTAAAAGGCATAACACCTAATTATGTATGATACATTAAATTCATCTATGATAGATAGATAGATAGATAGATAGATAGATAGATAGATAGATAGATAGATAGATAGATAGATAGATAGATATGAAAGGCACTATATAAGATAGATAGATAGATAGATAGATAGATAGATAGATAGATAGATAGATAGATAGATAGATAGATAGATAGATAGAAATGGTGAAAGGCGCTATATAATCAATTGATCTCCATTTCTTTTCTGCTGTGTGGTCTGTAATTTCTGAGTAGTTCTTCCTCTTTTATTTACCTTGGTTTTGTTTTCTTTTTCTTTTGTTTTTACTACTCACATGTATACATTAAAGTCTGTCTGTTTATTGCTAGTTTTACGCTTATTAAGTAAATATATGAAGCCTAATTCGAGACCATCCAAAACACTCACGGCAGTAAACTTTTATTTTCCTAACATTTTCTAACGCCTAGAAAATCTTCGCAGGCCATTTGGTCCGCAGCATCCCCTCAAGCCGACCTCTTGGGACTTTGTGTGAAGTCTGAAATAAAATGAGCGCGTTGTCCAGAATTAAACGGTCATTTTTTTTCCCTCCCCAATTATGGGGGTCGCCGCTTTCAGCGAACAGCTGTCTAAACCTGTGCGAGATTTCTGCGGCAGTTCTTGTGCTCAGTCGGTCGGCCCCCGTTTCCTGAATGAGACTTTTTTTTCTTTGTATTGTCGTTGTTTTTGTTGTTGTTGTTGTTGTCATCAGTTTGTTTGTTTATCATTTTGGGTGAAAAGTGAAGGCCTCTGCCAGCCTCGGCTCGGTGGTCCGCTTTGTGGCCACGTCATTAGCGGCCGTTCGTTCACCTTTTTTTTGTCGCCAGCCTATCATTTCCAGACACTGCTGTCAGTTTCGCCGTTTACAGGAAGCGCTGTAATTCATCTACTGGAAGCAACAAGGGATTTTTTTGTGTCATACTGGGTGAAACACAGTAGTCGAATGAATGGAAAGGGATCGCACGCGATTTATTTATTTAAAAGTGAACCAACCACAAAGTCTGAAGAAAACGAAAACACACACACACACACCGATTGTGCAGTTTCGAAAGGAGTGGAAAGTTACGGTGAGCGTGTCCGCTGAATCGTCTCTTTCTTGTGGATCGTTAACTCGGTCACTTCTGTCGACCCGAAAGCCGGCAGCACAAGTTCTAATTAGGTAGTACGTACAAGTGTCAGCGAAACCGCATTTGTTGTTCTTTGTCATGCTTGGTTTAATCGATACATGCCGGTTTATTTTCGCTTGTGAAAGACAGCTGCAGATTAAAACGGAGTTCGCCCAAAGTCCGCAGCAGTTCCAGTTGATCAGAATCACGCCGGCGCGAATCGCCTGTCAACTCGCGTTAAGTGCAGCGGCGTTAACGGCCGGCCGGCCGGCCGCCGCGATTTGATTAAAACTCGGGGACTTTTCAAATTAATAAAAGAAAAACCCTGATGACTTTTTACGCAACGGCCAGCGTGTATAAATTTTAATTGTGAGTACAATACTTTTTTTAAGAATGTACTCCTGCTAAGAAATGTACCGAGCGGACCATTCAAACTTTTTCTTTAGTTCCTTTTACTTTTTGCCCAGCTTCGCCCCGAAACTCAAGTGACCCCCCCCCCCATCAACACAAAATCGGGGTCGCACACAAAAAAACAAAGTTAGCACCATCAACTGATGGCCATTAGCATTCCGCACTTGAACTGTTTGTGAATCGCGTTTACACCGAAAACACCCTCGCCAGCACCGAAGCACGTTGTGTTCTTCCCCAACGTAAAAGAAAAAACAACTTACTCGTGAACTCGGGCCCGATCCATGGTTAGGCTGCGCATCATTAACGTCGGGCCACATGAAACGAAGCTGGCTTTGGGCTACGAGCGGTCATTATCAGCGGATTCTTCTGTTAACGCCTTTAGGTTTCTCCTTCTAAGTCGTCTTCTTTTTCTTTTTCTCCTTCTTCTTGTCCTCCTCAGCGGCCACTCCGACGCACGCGTGCACGCACGCACTCAGATCAGCGCAAAACAATTAAATTCGCCTCAGTGCACGGCTTTCAGCAAAACGACACGTTCCGCCTCAAAGTACTTTTCAGAACTTTGCCTCCGTCTTTCATTTTTTTTTATTTTGTGCATTTAGCAACACCGCACTGCCAAAACAAAACAAAAAAAGCACCTCAGCCACCGAGCTACTGGAAGATCTCGTGTTTTGGTTAGCCTTTTTGTGTGTGTGTGTGTGTGTGTGAGTGTGTGTGTGAGTGTGTGTGTCTGCCTGCCCGTGTATGTGTGTGTGTGTTCAGGTTTGCTTTTTTTCTTCCAATATGACCTCCACGATATGAGACGACTGCAAGTTGCAAGTAGCCGATCTCAATTTCTCGTGCATTTCCTAACAAAACCTTACATGCCATGTGAAATCTGAGAAGCCCCTGCTCTTTTTTTCTCCCCTCTTTTGCAAAGTAAGTAGCTCACAACTGATTCACAAATCCCCAAGCTCTCTCTCCCCAGCATTACATAACATTTCGAGGCGATCATCCATTCAGGAACTCGTCTATACGTTCGCATCGCGCCTTGCCTTAGCGTTTCCTTATCTCGGCACACAGTAGCAATCTTAGCAGGATTTGTTGTCTCCTTACCTGTTGATTAAATGGCAATAATCTTTGCAGCCTGAAAGATGGTGGAGCTTTTTCTTTGGCTTGAGCCATGAACCGTCTTTCTGTTGTTTGTTTGTTGATCTCGGATTATTTGAAGGGGTTAAAGATTTCTAATACTCATAGACATACATAGAGGTCTGTCTAGGCGGTCAGGCCAGGAGGATTGGGTTTAATAATAAACGCCCGTGTCTGGAAAAAAAAGGAGGTTAGTTTGCAGTGAGCCCAGTTCTTTATCAGAAATGTTATCGGTTGTCAGGACCTCAGACTCCAAGCATTACGTCAGTTTCAAGACACCAACACTATTAATATCAAGAAGCCTTTGCAGAGGAAAGCGCCACCCTATAGACGGAGGGCTCTTAAAGAGACAGGCGCACCGCACCGCTCGCTCGCTCGCTCGCTCGCTCGCTCGCTCCACACGGCGATCCGAGCTCTACAGGTTGCCTTTAGTTTCTAGGAGCGGACAACTCACTGCGCGGCTTCTAGTCGGGATCCTTTTAGGGATCCGTCATCGGCCGCGTCCCGGAGCTGCTCCACAGTGGCGATGAAGGAAGAGAATGTTATATGTAAAAAAAAAAAAAACTTAGACGGGGAAACCCAGACGGAAAAGTGCAGGGGGCTCCGAGGGTCGAAGAGCCGCTCCAGGCGACGCCGGACCGCTGCTACTGGGACCAAAAGCGGCTCTCCTGGCAACTTGTGTGAGAAAGTTCAACAAGGATTAGGACGAGCGATCGTGTGCACACGCAGGTTATGTTGAGATTAAATACATTAACTAACTATGGGCTCTCTGTTACAGCCTGCCTATCTATCTATCTATCTATCTATCTATCTATCTATCTATCTATCTATCTATCTATCTATCTATCTATCTATCTATCATATAGTGTCTTTCATTTCTATCTATCGAATCCTGCCAACTACACCAAATAAATACTATCTATTATACTTTATCTATCTATAGCGCCTTTCATATCTATCTATCTATCTATCTATCTATCTATCTATCTATCTATCTATCTATCTATCTATCTATCTATCTAATCCTGCCAACTACACCAATTAAATACTATCTATCTATCTATCTATCTATCTATCTATCTATCTATCTATCTATCTATCTATCTATCTATCTATCTATCTATCTATCTATCTATCTATCTATCTATCTGTCTGTCTAATCTGTGTACAGTTAAAAGCAATTAACGCAAAATTTACATATGAAGTTATTTCTCACATCAACACATTTAAATGCAATTGAGATGCTGGGGAGTTGTTTATTGTGGATGGGGGGTGTTATTTACAGACTGCTAAATGGGGAATTCCCTTCAGAAGTCAGTTGAGTTTGTTTGATGGCAGTTTGTCTTTTTCCTGTAATTATTTTCTGTTCACTTTCTTTGATGTATAGCTTCTGTTACTTTTACTTTGTTTTATAATAAAGAATTTGTAAAAAAAAAATGGTATCAGTGTACAGTACCCTTCCCAGCTATCATACAGTGTGTATCCTGTGTGTCTATTTATCTATGAAAACTATTTTACATTATTCACCCTGCAATGGAGTGGTGTCCTGTCCAGGGATTGCTCCTGCCTTGCACCTGATGCTTGCTGGATTAGGCTCCTGCTTCCCTGTGACTCCTTGTGACTCTGCCCTGGACCACCAGGTTAGGAAATGAATGGATGAGGAGACAGACGTCTGTAATACACTTCAGTTTTATCATATAGTGCCTTTAATGTCTATTTAATTATTATAAAAGACTTGGCATATTTCAATATAAAAGGCACTATGTTCATATAAATGTATTGGCATGAAAGCCAATATGTATATACAGTATAGATAGATATAAAAGTAGTGTTGTGTAGATAGATAGATAGATTAAAGGCACTATAAGATAGATAGATAGATAGATAGATAGATAGATAGATAGATAGATAGATAGATAGATGAAAAACAATATGTGCATGCGTGGATAAATCAGAAAGGTACTATATACATATATATTTATTTCAAAGGTGATATGTACATATTGTATAGATAGATAAAGGTTATGAAGATCAGTATTTCCATATGAATATATTGACATGAAAGGCAACATGTATAGATAGACAGAAAGGAAATGTGGTACATACAGATAAATATAGCATATGAAAGACAGCTAGATATGAAGAGTATTGACCTGTGCAGCAGGTTTTATGAAATGTGGTAGATACAGATAGATAGATGTAAAGAGAGCTGTACACATATAAGTGGATTTTTTAGAAGCTCTGTATACAAAGAAATAGAAGAGTACATATGTAGGTTTTATTGAAGGTATTGTACACTAATTGATATATATATATATATATATATATATATATATATATATATATATATATATATATATATAAGTTCTGTACACATGTAAGTGCACTTTATTAAAGTTACTATACTAATAGATATCAAGAGTGCTGTACACATATAAGATGATTGTTATGAAAGGCACTATATTATGAAAGACACTATATACAAATACATAAACGTGAAGAGTACTGTAAAGCAGACTTTATGAAAGGCACTATACACAATTTGATAAATAGATGTAGTTAGATATGATGAGTAGAGCACATTTATAAAGAGATTTTCTAAATGGCACGACATACACAAAGACAGTTAGATGGTGCACTGTCGCTAAAACGAGTCCCACGTCACCATACGTTTCTACGCGCGCGTGTTTGTGTTTGTGAGAGAAGCAGCGCGCTGTGTCCACAGTCACGAGTAACTGAGCTCCGCCATGACATTAGCTTGACGGAGTCCTTTAATCGGGTCTTCTGGTCAGTAGGCTTCGGCTCTTTGGATGTTTTCAGTCGGTCTGATTAATTCCGTGAGTGACGTTGCTGTGCGCTCCTGACTCGCGGTGTACTTAAAGGAACATCTGAGAAGTACAAACACCCTGATTGAAATTTCACTTTATTTTGTACTTGTATCTCTATCTAAATCTATCTCTCATATATATATATATATATATATATATATATATATATATATATATATATATATATATATATATAATGTGTGTGTGCATGTGTATTTATACTATATGCAGACAGTTAAGTTCTGTTCCCCAGTACCTTTCAGACGCGACTCCCATCTAATAAAAGTTTGATTTAGCGATTTCTGCCGTTATTGCCTTCTGCTCAGCACTGAGGCCACTTCACATCGGTCTCGGCGGACATATTTATAAGAGCCCTGCGAAGTCTCATTAATCAAGAAGAACAAAAACGTTTTTGAGAGTAAAGTGCACGCTTCAAATTAGTAAAGCCAATCAAGTTATAATTTTGCCGTCATCTGATTCCACTTCGTATTCCGATGAAGTTTCTTCTAAACAATTCCCAGTAAACCTCGCCTGCGTTCCTCCAGTTCGCTTCGCTTGAAGTTTGCATTGTGCGGCTTCATTCAGCAATGGATAATACATTAGTCCGTTAGTTTGAATGTAAAATAAAGTGAGTTTTATACACGTTGTTTATTTACTGACTCTGGGTTGTGTTTTCAGGTAAAAGGTTTATTTTGAAATCGCATTTTATTTTATTTTTTTTAGTTCTTATTATAATACATATTTCATTGGTTTTTTCATTTTATTGCATAAATACATTCGGCTAAGAAGAGGAGTAAATCAAATTTATTTTTACTTTAGGGCAAGGATTCTCAAAGTCGGTCCTGTGGCCACTGTGGCTTCAAGTTTTTGTTCCAATCAGACTCATAATCAATGACAACAACTGATAACACGGGTCACATTTAGTTAATTATTGTTTTTTCTATTCCGTTATTTCTACCTTCAGAAAAGCAGCGCTGCACGATTTTTACATTTACAAGAAACTTGTAAATGTATGTTTTTGCTGTGGATTTAAATGCTTCACTCTCTTTTCATTCTATTTTATCCTTTCTCTGTGCAGTTTGCTCCCTTCGTTGTATTTTTTAATAATGACAATTAAAAACGAGCTGAGCAGACAAGCAGGCAAACAACAATGAATCGTGAAAGGCTGCAACTACTTTAGCGTCAGACCCCAGTAATTAGTAAATAATACATTCATTAAATAATTCCAACACTTAGAAAAGCAGAATGAAAATCAAGATGAAAATATTCTTAAAAAGAAAAAAATACATTATTCCCATGTAACTGCTTATTACATTTGATTTTTTTTTTAACCAAACTTAGTTTTCTAATTTCTCTATTGTTCCGAAAGCAGGATATCTCAGAAATAACAATTCACTTAATTAGCCCAGAAAACAGAAGCTGGTTGGAACAAAAACCTGCAGCCACAGAGGGTCCCTTTGAGAAACCCTCCCTGCTTTAGGGCAGCTACCTGCTTGCCAATCCCGGTTTGTTTTCTGGTGATTTTTCTAACGGTCCACCTTCATTCCTTACTCTGTCCTTTGCAGTTCTGTAGTATAAATAATTCCAACACTAATATTAATAATTGTTACTGTTTTGTTGATCTAAAATAAATGAATCGATGCGTTAATATAAGGATACACTTGTTTATCACTATTTTCTTTTACTTTTATTTTTTTAATGTTTATTCTAATAAAAAAAAAGTTGATTCTACTCCCAAGCTGAATGACAGTCAGCATTTGGACGCGTCACTCGTTAGAAGTGAGCAGCAAAGATAACCGAAATGACGCCAAGGTCTGACGGCGCGTGTTTTTCAGGTTTAGCGCATGCAGCGTGACGGTGACCTCCCTGCTCGTGTCCTGTAAGCGGCTCAGAGCGAGCGCTGACCAAGTCCGTGCACCGGCCATTCAGGTCGATGAGCGCACTCAGTGCAGAGCACTCGGCACACGGGCCAGTGAAGAGCCCGTAAAGCTCCCCATCAGTCAGACAAACCTGAATGGGTCTGAACATCCATGTGAAGTCGTGTAGTTTGAAGGGTCGGGATTCGGTGAGGTGTGAACGAGTCCGTGCAGGCGGCGTGTGAAGTCCAAAGTTTGATTTGAGGAGCTGCCGGCTGACGACTCGCACTCGGCATTCCGGCGGGTGGAGCGGCACACGCGCGTCCTGCTGCCGTCTCGTTGTCGTGCGCCCCGCAGTCCCCTGCCATTCCTTGTCCAGTGCTGGAGCTGTCGTGACACTCTCGGTAGTTTTAGTTCGGAAAGCTGGAGGTCTGCCGTTTACTAAACTACACTGCAAAAAAAAAAAATGTGGTCGCCATTTAACGGTTAAGCTTAGCTGAGCTGCCAACACGATATAAAAAAAAACTTTAAATTAAGGTAAAAAACAAAAAACTGGCAGCTGTTGTTGCCAGCATTTTACCGAAAATATAAAGTGACAATATTTTTAAGTCTTCGGTATAACGTTATAGTTAATAACTATTTTTTATTACAGCACATTGTAGCAGAAGTGAACGTTATGCCATAACCTGAAATCCATGCACTGTAATATATGAGCCAATCATTAAACGATCAAAAAATATTGTCGGAATCAAACACCAGTGCACAATTTGCACTAATAAAATATCAACAACCAATAACAGACACGTTATACCATTTCATTTTACACATTGAAAAGAATTGACTGTTTAATAAAGTTAGGGCACATCGTCTGGTGCAGAAGTAAAGTTCGCTTTTGTGGTGTGTGGCGTCCTATGGGTTTGCCAGTTTATCAAAAACAACCCGCCATAATTCAGCTTCCATAACCTCAAAAAACCTTCAGGGCTCGGCGAAAAGTAAGTCAGACGACTCTGTTTAGGTTTTTTTCCCCCCTCTGTGCAAATGTATGTGGTTCACTAGGATCAATATTTTAAACGGGGGTCGTTTCCTTATGCAAATATCGTAACTGTATGCAAATTTACAAATCGTCACCAAGAGAAAAAATTGTGAGTGGTCTCCCCATCACTTCCTCGTATACTCAGATATGAGGATGGAAATTTGAAGAGTAAACCACAAGACAAGGATTATATTTTTATATTATGTAGATTAAAGAACCATCAAACAACAAACCAAATCAGATTAATAATATATAGAACAATTATTATAAAAGTAAAATTGAATAGCCCAAACATTAATAGAAATCTACGTTTTGTACCTAATACTTGTATGCAAAATTTGGTCGACCTAAGTGACAGAGTATTCAAGTTATCGTGTTTACACTCACACACACAGACAAAATTCCAAAAATGGCATTTTCGGACTCAGGGAGGTCTAAAACATCGAGATTCATCGAAATCATGACATTGAATCTTCGGACTATTCCAATACTTTCCATATATTTCATAAACGAGAAAGTCAAGGAGGTCTAAAACATCGAGATTCGTTAAAATCTAGAAATGGAATTTTTGGACAATTCTAATAGTTTCCCTATACTTCATTTACGAGAAAGTGAGGGAGGTCTACAGTAAAACATCGAGATTCATCAAAATCTTTACATCAAATCTTTGGATGATTACAATAGTTTCCCTATACTTTGTATACGAAAAAGTCAGGGAGGTCTAAAACATCGAGATTCGTCAAAATCTCGACATTGAATCTTTGGACGATTACAATACTTTCCTTTTACTTCATTTCGAGAAAGTGAGAGAGGTCTAAAACATCGAGAATCGTCAAAATCTCGACGTTGATTTTTTGCATGATTCCAATAGTTTTCCTATACTTTGTATACAAAAAAGTCGTGGAGGTCTAAAACATCGAGAATTGTCAAAATCTCAACATCGAATCTTCAGACAATTACAATACTTTCCCTATTCTTTGTATATAAGAGAGTAAAAACCCAGAAAATGTTTAAGTCCTGAAAAATTACTGTTGAAAGAAGGACGTATCGTAATGTTATTGCGGAATTTACAGTATGTCTGAGTGACGGGCTATGCAATGGTACAAGATTAATTGTATTCAAAATTGGTCAAACAATTCTAACAAGTAAAATTTTAACAGGCAACAAGAAACGTAATGCTGTACATCTTCAGGGGATAACATGAGACACCAAAGGAGATCCTGATATGCCATTCGTATTAAAACGTTAACCGTTTCCCGTTAGAATAGCTTTTGCTTTGGCGATTAACAAAGCACAGGGACAAACATTCGAAAAAATCGGTTTATTAGAGAGAAAGAAACGAAATTCACTCACAGGCAGTTATACGTTGCGTTGTCACCATGAATTTCCAAACACGGAATCAAAATTCAATGCGATCTTGAAGAAAAGCTCATTCCAAATATTGTTTTAACTGAAGTTGAAAATAATGCCTATGTAACAATTCCCATGAAAATAACAATCTCTTTAACTTGTATATCCGGCTAACCAAACCTGGTGGTTGGCAAGCGAAACGATCAGTGGAAAAGATTAAAAAAAAAAACTATAATAAAATGAATTATAATAATCATGACATCAGAAAAAAAAAATTCCAGCAAAAGAAATACATTCAAATAAAAATAAATGACAAAAGCAGGTAAAGTGACTAAAAATAATAAAATCACAAACAAAAATCGTCAAAGTAGCTAATAAGTCATCCAGTAACCAGATCCAAATGAAGAAGCCTCGACACATCAAGCGATTACAAATATATTTTTTAAATGAGACCTAAAAGTTGCCACCGAATTGGCTGATATATGAAACTCTAGGGGCCATCACAGAAGACACTTTGTCACTTTTAGTCTTTAGACTTTGAAACAGCAAGCAGGCTTTGGTCTGACGACCTTAAGGGTCTCACAGTTTCTTGTGATGTCACCAACTTTGTAACGTGATTGGGAGCAGAGCCACGAGGAGCTTTAAAAGTGACCAATGACATTTTAAAAATGACTTCTATATTGAACTGGAAGCTAGTGAGATGATGTGAAAACTGGAGAGATGTGATGTATGGACCTCCTGGTATTTTAGGAGGACTTCCTGCAGCGTTCTGCACCCAGCAAGACCAGCGCTGTTCAGCATCGCAGACACAGCATGGCAATAATCGAGGCGCAATGTGATAAACGCACAGATAATCCTTTCCGTGTCGTCACACGATAATGAAGCCCTGACCTTCATAGTATTTCTTAATTGGTAACAACATGTCTGCACCACTTCGGTCACATGAGGTTCACAATTCAAATTCGAGTCAAAGTTCCTTGGCCACAATTTGAACATTTGGGCCCTAAACCCCCAGGGGGACTGTCTTGTGTTGCGGGTCGATTATTGAGATCTCAGTTTTGTCAGAGTTCAGATGAGGGACAATGCAGTGATGGCTGCCGAGGGGTCATTTGAGTTCAGTTTGGGGTCTTTGTGTTGTCTTCAGACAAAAATGTTTAAAAAAGCCCACCAAGCATCGCTAAAGAGTCTCCTTTGACCTGGACAGGAGAACATAAAGTCTTAGGAAGAAAGGCCAGGATTTGTTTCTTAGAAAACGTTCTTCCCTCTCGTGCGTGTTTATTTATTATTGTGTTCCCCTACAGTTGTGTCTTTCATGTCAAGCTATAAACGTTTGTCTGCTGTTTGTGCTCCTCTAACAAAACCCCTCATGTCTTTAATAAAGTCCTTCACAGCCCTTCATGGCGGTGCTCAGCACTCTTAACATGTGCTGGGACTGTTGGCGCCATGGTGGGCATCGGAGAAGGAACTGTGATAATTCAGCCCCCAGCATTGAGGATCTAACCTTGGAGTCGCTACAGTCTGGGGACGGCTAGCCAAGTCCGATGGCGTCCTCTTGTCTGTCACACCTCTCATGAGCCACGGTGGGGGATGATCTTTTTTCTTTTTCATTTTAAGGGGGCATTCAGTGCCAGTCATTTGATTTGAGTACACCAAATGATGACCCCCCCCCACTTTGCTGTCCTGCGTGTTGCTGCTTCTCTACTGTAGTTTGGTGCTAATGATGGCATCTCACGATGTCTTCACGGGGTCTTCATGTCTTGTTCTGGACTTGTGTACCAAGCAGAGCTCTTACAGAATATGCTCTTTGTCTTCGTATGAATTCTGATCTACAAATGTCTTCCTCTTACGTTATTTTATTATATTAAAGTAGTTTTGTTTTTTGTTTTTTAACATCTGATTAATTTATTAAGAATTGTTTAACTTCCTTGTTTATATTAAAAATCTGTTTTTGGCTATTTCTGTATTTCTCTAAAAATGAACTTAAAGATTGGATCATTCGGACAGTGCAGAAAATAGCAGACATTTTCACAGTCCGCCTAATAAAGAACTGCAGGACTGTTTTAGGATGAAGATCAGCGCCTCCAAGTCTTTACTTCTGTATTCCTGAGATGCGCTGGACATTCTCAGACATCATCATCTCAAGCTGTGCGGGCCTTGTGGACCACCCTAGAAATTAAACACAATGCCAACAGGCCATCACGCATCTTATGAACAGAGGAGCAAACACACGATACAGACGCTGGCACAGAGGACCACTGCAGGATCAAAATGGGTACTTTTACTATAGGTATGAAGTCGGAGGGTCCTGAAAGACCTCCTTACGCACATTCAGCTCATTTGGCTGGGATTACGTTTGAATTAGTGAAGAGTTAGCAGGTGGAGGCATCGGTCTGAAAATCAAATCAAGTTGACCAAAGATGTAGGAGAAAAGGCTGGGGGGGAGAAATCTATCAGTCAGTCTGTCTGTCTGGTATATAGTGCCTTTCAAATCTGTCCATCACTCTGTCTGTCTAGTGCATAGTGCTTTTCTCACTACCTAACTAAAAAAAAGTGTCTTTCATATTAATCTGTTTATTTATTGTATTGTTTTTTTGTGTCTGTCATATAGTGCCTTTCACATCCATCTGTTTAACTGAAATATAATTCCTTTCTTATTTATTTAACTATAATAAACTATCTTTCATATTAATAAATCTTATAGTGCCTTTGTTTAACTAAAAATATGTGCCTTTAACTTCTATCTATCTATCTATCTATCTAGTGCCTTTCAGATCGATCTCTGTACTGGAGTAGTGATGGTGAAGTCCTGAATTTTATATTTAATAATATATGTGGGGATAAGATCTGTGGCTTATGAAATGTATTTGTAGAAAGGAGGTAAAGTTTATAAATGTATAAATATAAGGATATGCTGACCTTTTACATATGTATACATTATGTACAGTAATTATGTATATGTACTGTATATATAATATTAATATATCTGTAGTGATAGGAATGCAGTTTTTCATAATATACAGGTATATTGATTATTTGCTAAGTAAATATATTGACATTTCATATTTGTCTTGTTCTTTTAAAATATCCATCATATTCTACCATTCATTTCTAATATATAGTGTCTTTCATATAAGTTTATTTATCTCTCTATATACTCTTTCATAGAGTACTGTTCATATCTGTTTATTTAACTAAAAGCTTATTCCTTTTCATATTTATCTATTCAACTAGAATATAGTGTTTTTCATATATTATTATTATTACTATTATTATAATTTTATATCTATATCTATCTATTGTACCCTTATATATTTATCTACTCTATTTAATTAAAGTATAGTGTCTTCCATATTAATCTGTGCTATATTTTTTAAGCAATATGATGCCCTTGACATCTGCCTATTTACCTAAAAATACAGTGTAAAAATACGTCTAACAATACATCTATCATATAGTGCCTTTTATAGCTATCTATTTAAATAAAATATAGTATTTTTCTTATTAACCTATTTATTATATAGTTTTCAACCTATTATAAAGTGCCTTTCATATATTTTAACTAAAAATATACTATGCTTCACCTATCTACCATAAAGTACATATCTATATATTCAACTGAAATACAGTGTCTTTCTTATTAAACTATTTATTTTATGTTTTTTGCATATGTCGCATACAGCCTTTCATGTCTGTCTATTTAACTAAAGATATAATGTCTTTCATATCTATCTAGCAAATTAAAATTTATCTCCTTTCATATGAACTGCATTTATCTATATTATAGTGCCTTTCATGTCTCTCTATTATATACTGTAGTTTATCTATCTTTAAACAGTGTTTCTGTTTCAGGGTTCTATAGTGCCTTTCACATCTATCTATCTATCTATCTATCTATCTATCTATCTATCTATCTATCTATCTATCTATCTATCTGTGTTTTAGCAATCATGTATTTCTTTCACTGTTTAATTATTAATTTTGCTTTGAACAAGTTTAGTGAAGGCGACTTGTAGTCAGTGCAGTATTTACAGACACACCGTCTTGTTTATGTAGGTTGATTTTAATGGCTTCCTCTACCTTAAAGGGACATCCCGCGCCTGTCTCTTCTCATTCTGACTGTTGTCATTCAGATGGTTTGCTTGCGACGCTCTTTTTTCCGATGACTTTCCACTCTTTTATCATATTTCGACTTTCTCTCTCTCTCTGTCTCTCGTCCTGCCCGACCCAGGCGTGTTCCCGTGCTCGTGCCCGCACCCGCATTCCCGCTTGTGTCTTGCAGCGCCGGTGCCCCGCTTCGTGGCTGAGCTCGGTCGTCGCAGACACAAATGGCAGTTGGATTTCTGCTCGTTTTAGCGAGCTTTACATTGTTTGCATTTTATCACATACATGAAGACTTTCTTGTTATTTTCTTTAAAAGCGCTTTAACTTTTAGCGTTTTATCGTAATGTGTGTTCAAAGGGCGCCTTCAGAATATGGCGTATCTCCGCACAGGACAGAGCAGTTGGCAGATTTTGTCAGGTTCCAAGTTTTCCTGGACCTTCCTCTTTTACAACGCTAATGTCAAATGTTTATAGAAACGTGAATTTCTTGTTAAACTTAGGATTTATTTTTTTTTTTTAAATTAACGGGTACAGTTACTTTTAAATTATATTAAAATCAGAATACGAGTAATATACTTGATACAAGCAAGTCACATTACAAAAGAACAATAAACTACATTTTTTTACATTTATTGGTCAGCTTTATTATCCATGATCTCTCCCAGTTGTATGATTACATTCTAGTTTATATTCCAAATAATTTCGAAAGTCTGGCATTGTAAACTTTGAAATGTCCCAGGGCTGAGCTGACCAGCTGTATGCTGGGGCAAACCATGCGTCTAATAACGTCCTCCTCTCTACTACTGGCTTTTTAAATGTTTCAGACACAATTATAAAAAAAGAACAAAAATCTGCCTTCTAGAATATTCTGTCACTAAACATGTCCTGCAAGTTTCTTTAACTTTTATTGTTTTAAAATGTGTGTCCCACAAAGAGAGTTTAACCAACTATAAAGGGGACTGACCATTTGTTTGAAGAACTGGTATGCAAAGACTTTCCAAATGAGTGTGAAGTAAAGCAGCCCAGTGCTTGAAATGAAATCATTAGAAGTGTAGAAGGAGGGCACAACTCTTGAGATGTACTCATTTTATAGTGCCTTGGTAGTTAGAGCCTCCCAACTAGCGAGAACTCTTTATAGAAACTTTTGGGCCAAGAACTCAGCACCATTAATATCCATCCATTATCCAACCCGCTATATCCTAACTACAGGGTCACGGGGGTCTGCTGGAGCCAATCCCAGCCAACACAGGGCGCAAGGCAGGAAACAAATCCCGGGCAGGGCACCAGCCCACTGCAGGGCACACACACACACACACACACCCTATATTATATTATATTATATTATATTATATTATATTATATTATATTATATTATATTATATTATATTATATTATATTATATTATATTATATCCATATAACCATATTGCAAACCCAATAATCCAGGACTGGGTTTCAGTGAGACAGCAGAACCACCACTGCACCAACGTGACACCCTCTATTCTATCATTAGCCACATTACTTGTTAAAGACATGTAATAAAACATATTTGCTATCTCTTGCCCTTTGTGTGCCATCAGCATCTTTTCTACAGTTCAAGTGGTCGCCATCTGACAGCTCAGAGGGGTTGCACTGGACTCCTGTTAGTCCTCTATGGACTCTTTCCCTTCGGTGGCTTTGAGACATTAACTTCAGGACAAATGCTGCTCCCTAGTGGCTGCCAGCCATGCATTCCTGCTTTGTACAGGTGCTCTCCCAGTGCCAATGTGAGTTTGTTTGTCTCGCTCTCTTCTAAAACTGGATCACAGGGTCAAGTGGGATAGTTCTGGTGCCACCTGCAGACCAGGGAGAGGTTCACTGGCCTTCTGTTGTGCCTCCATAACCTCACTCACTCAGTCATTCTCTCATTCTCTCTTACTCTTGCTCACACTCTGTCTTTCTCATTCTCAAATGTTCTTTCTCTCTCCCTCATTCACACTCTCACAACTGCTTGCTCTCACTCTCTCACACACTCTCTCTCTCTCACTTGCCTTTTAATGATTGTGTATTTATTTATGGAATTAATGGTAATAAGAATAATCAAGATGAATGTCAGATAGGTAAAATCCTCATCGGACAGGCCAAGCTGGCCATTTATTAATCCAGAAAAGAGAAAGTGAAGTCAAATACACAGAGTGACGTGATGAGAATATTTCATGGACTTGTAAAAGCCGAGGTGCATTTGGGATACAAATTCTACAGAATGACTGCAAATGTGAATTCTTTTGAGGACAAAATGGTGTGTTCATGAGGCAATTTGTAAACTTGAAGATAAGGAGTTGATTTTTCTATTTGACATATGCATTAAGTATTGTTTTTTTGGGGGGTGAGTTGGGGTTTTCTTTGTTTATTTTACTTACGATATTGTAAATGATTTGTTGAGTATCGATTAATAAAGTTCAATTCAAAATTTAAATTCTCTCTCTTTCTCTGTCTCACACTTTCTCGCTCACTCTCACTTTCTCATGCCCTCCCTCTCTTTCTCTCTCACTTTCTCACTTTTACTCTCTCCCCCTCTCTCTCTCTCACATTCTCTCTTTCTCACTCTCTCTCCCTCTCTCTCACTCTCACATTCTCTCTTTCTCGCTCACTCTCACTTTCTCATGCCCTCCCTCTCTTTCTCTCTCACTTTCTCACTTTTACTCTCTCCCTCTCTCTCACTCTCACATTCTCTCTTTCTCACTCTCTCTCTCTCTCACTCTCACATTCTCTCTTTCTCACTCTCTCTCTCTCTCTCTCTCTCACTCTCATGTCCTCTCTTTCTCTCACTTTTACTCTCACTCTCTCACACACTCTGATAATGACTCCAGAACCTCCAATTAGAATCTGGTGCGCCTGACCTGAACCGTTCCTTGGTGTCTGTCGCTCTCTTATGTCATTTGTTGTTCACGTGTGTGTGTGTGTGTGTGTGTGTGTGTGTGTGTGTGTGTGTGTTATCACCAGGCCGAGATCCAAAGAGCTCACTGAGGCCTTCAGAAAGGAGGAGACTGGAAAGGGATTTCTAAAGATCACCAAACAATTGTAACTCAGCCATTCCATTGCCAGTGAGATCATCTACAAGAAGAGAAGATTTTGAACAGGCCGGCGGAGAGAAGAACTGTTAGAAGACACTAAGAAGCCTGCTGTTTGTCCCCAGGATCTCCAGGCAGGTCCACTGTTGAAGTGCCAGTGTCTGTTCACACGAATGAGATCTCCATGGGAGATGAACCAGGAGGAAGCAAAAAGACCATCAAGGCAAGACTCAGGTTTGCCCATGAACTTGGAGGCAAAGAGCAGGACTTCTGGAGAAGACAAGTCAAAGGCTGAGTACCAGAAGACAAACTTGGTGAAAACCAAAGAGCAGAAGAAGCCGATGATGGCAACTGTAAAGCACGACGGTGGAAATGTTCTGACATGTAATCCAATAGCTCACCATCCCAGCTGAGGGTGCTGGGGGATAATGTGAGACCCCCCGTACGAAGATAGAAGCTCTACAACAACAACATTTATTTCTATAGCACATTTTCATACAAATAATTGAGCTCAACGTGCTTTACATAATAAAGAAAAGAGAAATAAAAGACAAAGTAAGGATTAGAATGAGAAACACTAATTAACATAGAATAAGAGTAAGGTGGTCCGATGGCCAGGGAGGACAGAAAAAACAAAAAAACTCCAGACAGCTGCAGGGGTTCCAGGCCACGGGACCACCCAGTCCCCTCTGGGCATTCTACCTCACATAAATGATCTCAGTCAGTCCTCTTTGTATTCAGGGTTCTCTTGGAAGGACTTGATGATGATGGTCATGTAGACGTCTGGCTTTTAATCCATCAATGTAGGACATCAGGGTGCTTTGATTAGGTGCTGATGGCGCAGGTCGCCACCACAGAAAACTGGGAAAAGAAACAGAAGAGAGAGTAGGGGTCAGTACGGATTTTAGAGCCACCATGAATAGTTATTATAATGAATTGAAAGTAGACCTCAGAAGACGACAAGAAGCCAAAACATAGCTTTGAATTCACCAAGGAATGGCTGAAAAGAAAGAAATGGGGGGTCCTGGAGTCGCCAAGTCAAAGCCCAGAATTCCATTGGGAGGTCAGGGTGGGGGTGATGGGGGTTGGTCTTTGGGTGGATTTGTAAGACTCCCCTCCAACATCACACAGCTGAGAGACGTCTGCAGGGGAGACTGCTAGATACTGATAGGAAACCAATGCCAGCCATTACAGCCAAGGTGGAGAAGGGATACTTATTTTTTTCATAGATTGGCACGGTGCATTTGTTCACTTTTCATTCACAAAGTTGGATTTTCATTGTTCTTTCCAAGTCCATCTTCTTTATCTGAAGGTAGTCGTTCAGTAGAAAGTGTTGAAATGTCCACATATGTTAAAAAAAGAAGACTTTTTCCTGGGGTGCACTTACTTTTTCACACGGCTGGGTAGCTCAAGTCTTTTTAACATAAACTTCATTTAGGTGGGATGTAAAAATCTGGAGATCGAGAAGTTTCTGCTCAGCAGCAAGAGTTTAACAAGAGCGACGGTGGCAGGAAAGACACTCGCGGTGTGCTGAGCGACTCCTGTGCTCTTAATGGCCGCTGACTTTCCTCTGGTGGAAGATGATTGGTGGGGATGCCCGTCTTGAGGGGAGCGCCATTCGTGATCCTGCTGCCATCGTGTTTCCTGACCCCCTGATGTCTGTCGGTCCATCCTCAGCTACAATCCCACAATCCTTCATTCCGAGTGAGCGTCCCTCTGCACCTCGTGTCTTCAACTAGCAGATCGCAGTTCACTTAATGCATCCTTGGATTGTGGGAGGAAAACTGGGAATAAAAAAAAAAGTCACGCCGAGGGCCGGAGAACATGCCCCTTTCACACAGAAGGTTATGGGGCTCAGGAGAAAGTGGCACTAACAGCAGCCCACCCATGGCAGTGACTTTGTGAGAGGAGACGCGGGCCAAATTTACTGAGCTTTGCCAGCTTCCAGTTTGCAAGAACAAAGGCGGAATAAAATCAAACGCAACATGAAAGAAGAATAATAAAAAACACTTAGACAAACAAAACACTTCCCGACTTGGAAGGCCGTCTTCTTAAAATAATGTTTTATTTTTAACAGTAAATGAACTCCAAATACACGGCACTGCGCTACCTCCAGCCTTCCTCCCAGATTGGAAAAGCCTGTTTTAGAGCAAGAACAGCGCGTGCTGACGAGCCTTACCTTCTGGCCAGCGTCCAGTCATGGGGCAAGCATTTGGGGCAACTTGGGGGTCTGAAGCCCACCTGCAGAAGTCGCCCACCCATTACCAACCCACCTCAGGGCTGGGGCACAGCTTATAATGTCACAGAGTGTCCGGTATGTGGATGTGTCAGGGTGCACGTGGCATGGCAGGTGTGGTGTTTTGTTGAAAGGAGTTTAAGTGGGTGAGAAGTGAACTGGAAAATAAATGTACTTTCGTTAGGTTTGACTTGATTGTATGGAATGTTAAATGCTTTAAATAAATTCAATAAAAGTTAAAAAGAGAAGGAAATCCAAACCGATATGAAAGGCACTGTAAAAAAAAAAAAAAGGGCAATAGGAGAGGTGCTAGTTAGATAAATCAGTACATAGATAGGCAGGAAAGGCAGGTATGTAGTAGTAGTAGTAGTAGTAGTAGTAGTGTTGTCACTGGTTTGGTATACAGGAGTACATCACGGGAACTGTGAATAGAAAAATGTGAAACACAATATATAATGTAACATACCATAGACACAGAGACAAAGAAAGAAAGAGAGAGTCTTTAAAACAACCTTTATTGAATCAAAAATAAAATTCACAATAAGCACATATTCAACACGTTTTGTAAACCAACATTCCCAACAAATAGACATGTTGATATCACGACACTTACACTTCTTCATTTCTATTAGCCCACTGAGTCAAAATCTACAGACATCCTTCCATCCATCCATTATCCAACCCGCTATATCCTAACTACAGGGTCACAGGGGTCTGCTGGAGCCAATCCCAGCCAACACAGGGCACAAGGCAGGAAACAAACCCCAGGCAGGGCACCAGCCCACCACAGGGCACACACACCCACACACGAGGGACAATTCAGGATCGCCAATGCACCTAACCTGCATGTCTTTGGACTGTGGGAGGAAATCGGAGTACCCGGAGGAAACCCACACAGACACGGGGAGAACATGCAAGGAGGACCTGGGAAGCAAACCCGGGTCTCCTAACTGCGAGGCAGCAGAGCTACCCACTGCGCCACCATGCTGCCCAAAATCTACAGACAGTTTTAATCAAATTTTGAAAAAGTCATTAGTATTCTACACATCTCCTTTAACCCTCAACATAAAAACCACACTCGATATAGATATGAAAGGCACTATATCATAGATAGATAGATAGATAGATAGATAGATAGATAGATAGATAGATAGATAGATAGATAGATAGATAGATAGATAGATAGATAGATAGATAGATAGATAGATATGAAAGACACTATATAATAGATGGATAGATAGATATGAAAGACACTATATAATAGATAGATAGATAGATAGATAGATAGATATGAAAGACACTATATAATAGATAGATAGATAGATAGATAGATAGATATGAAAGACACTATATAATAGATGGATAGATAGATATGAAAGACACTATATAATAGATAGATAGATAGATAGATAGATAGATAGATAGATAGATAGATAGATAGATAGATATGAAAGACACTATATAATAGATGGATAGATAGATATGAAAGACACTATATAATAGATAGATAGATAGATAGATAGATAGATAGATAGATAGATAGATAGATAGATAGATAGATAGATAGATAGAAATGAACCGCAAAGGACTCCACTTCCCAGCCTTCCTTTTTCCAGTTGGGGGCGGTCCTAACAGATGACATTTAAGAAGCAGTACATAAACATTTCAAAATATAATAACAATACTAGTACATGAAACATAACAACTAAATGCTAAAGGAACAGAATGGTATCCAGAGAAACGCTCCTATTAAATGAATTTAAACTGAGAAATGAACAGAAAAGAAAAGGATAAGGCAGGTAAGGACTCCTGGTGTAAATGTAACACACAGAAACTTCCTTTGGCTCACTCAGCCATTTTCTTCAGTAATAAGAAACATGAGGCGTATGTTCTGCTTGTCAAAAATGAGTTTCCTACCTGCAGGCAAAAAATCAATGCAGTGACATTTTTGGTGAGGAGTATTTATTGATTATTTTATGTACACAAAACAAGATTAAGGCCTCTTGGACTGAAAAACAAAACTGCGTGGAAAGTTGTTCAGCCCTTCATTTCTCGATGTCCGCATATCCGTATTCTCAATGAATTTAATATCGAAATATGGAGATTACAGGAATGCTCCACTCAAACATGGAGGCCCAGCTTGACTAACAGCCAACAATCTCAAAATGTCCAAAAGAACATCTCACGTTATTTTCATGTGGCCAGATGCATACAGTGGATGAAGAAAGTAAAGTGATCCCTTTACTGTCTGCACACTTTGGATAATTTTTACATTTTTGCTCATCACTCTACACTCAAGAACCCATCATGATGAAGTAAAGACACGTTTTTCAGAAAGGTTTGCCTCAGCGTTTAATTTTTAATACATTTGCAGAGACCACCAGGAAGTGAGAGACTGAGATGGCATGAAAAGTAAAGAAGAAGACGACGAGCCGCGTGAACATGTGAAGGCCGCGTCACATGAGTTGACTTTTCCATCGGCTTCCCGTCACGGCCTTCACTTGTGTAATGTTAGTCATTTGGCGGTGAGCTCCCCTGACCACCAGCTGTGTAGTCTGACATAGCCAGCGACTCACTCCAGCTCTGACTATAGTCGTAGGGTGAGCTCCGTCTGATTTGATAGCTGACACCCAGAGTGATGTCTTGTTGTAAACCACATCCTTTGCTAGGATCTTATTGTGGGCCATTTTGTAAGTTTATGATCAACGATTAACCAGGATGTGAAAGGAAGGCACAGACGTTTCTTAAAAAAGTGAGTTTAAAATTTTAAATTTAAAGTTCTGTGCACACAATCAACCAAGTCTATTAAATCATATTTCTGCAGTAAATGAGTTAACAATTATAAAAGAAATAAAAATTAGATGAAAAACAAAAAAACAAAAAAACAACCAGAACTCAAGTCTTCCATTGCTGTTCAAGAACACAAAAGGATCTCCAAACCAGCACTTTCACCTCTACAGGAAAACCGTGAATACCACACACTCCCGTCTCTCCCATGAGTCGTTGAGAAGGACGTCGGGGCACCATAAATACTAGTAGACTCAAGTCATAGCGATGACTCCTAGCTGCAGTTATGTCGTTTTATACAACTAAAGGATTTTGCCCACCAGTCCCTGTTGCCATCTCTAAAGGCTCCTTCCAATGAACCCTTTAAACAAGTTACCGTATATACGCACATATAAGTCGGGTCTTGAAACCCGAAAAATCGAACATAAAATCAGACCCCGACTTATATGCCCGTTCAAAAATGCGACCCTTTCATTTTTTTTTTTACATCTTCTTGCTTCCTCCAATCTCACATCAGTTTATCAGACGCATCGAATTTACCAGTTACCAATCTGCTCCGCCACTTCAAAGACTTTTAATTTAAAATCAGCTTCATATTTTCTTTAGATCGAACTCTCCATCGTAGTGTCGCAGTAGGGGGCGCTAGCGCTCCCTCGAACCCTCAGGTACCACGCCAAACACCAGGTAAAAGTGCTACAATTAATATTTTTATTATAATAATGTGCACTAAGCACCCTCCACTCCATACTACTCATAAACCAACTATACACAATAATAAATCAATTATCAACAATCCTCCACTCCCAGACGCATTGCCCTCCTAACACCCAGCTCAGCTCATTGTCTGGGAGTTCCCACAGTCCTTTTCTACTCCCTGACCCGGAGGTGTTTCTGCCCAACAGTCCACAAGTCCTTATTCCTTCCGGGTCAGGGTAAATAGTCCTTTTCTTCAACCCGGGAGCACCTCGTTTCTTCCTGTCACGTGACCGTGACGCACTCCCGGGTCATAGGGCACATAAGAGCCTACGAGCCCCCTACAGTGATGCCTGGTGGCTCTCAAGGTATCCAGCAGGGCTGTGTACAAACACTACATAGTCCATAATGCCCTGCTGGTACTCGGGGCATGTTCATGCTGTCGGGAGAGCTCCTCCTGGTGGCCTGGGGGTGAGGGCCGGAGTAGATAAGGGATGCTCTTATGATGAAGATGTATGAGGGTGTGAGATACAAAAAACACAAAACAGTACAAACGTCACTTCGGAATAGTGCGGGTATCACCGTGTGGTCACGTAGGCACAATAGGGAGAGAGAGAGGTCAGGAGCACATGCTGATACAGCGCATTGCCACACCCACATAGAAAAAAAGGCTGTGTGCTCTGTGGTTACTCTCTCAGGTGGGCGTTAGCATATCGTAATCTCTTGGGCCAATAGCGCGAGATTTCCGCATTCGACTTATATGACTGACATTATAAGATACCAGAAATTATACGGTAAAATCAAGCCCAGACTTATACACCCGTTCAAAAATACTTCTTGCCTCCTCCAATCTCGCACCAGTTTCTCACACGCATTGAATTTTGTTGCAGCAGCACAGTTGCCAATTTCTTTCACCACTTCAATGACTTTTAATTTAAAACCATCCATCCATTATCCAACCACTACTGCATATCCTAACTACAGGGTCACGTGGGTCTGCTGGACCCAATCCCGGCCAACACAGGGTGCAAGGCAGAGAACAAATCCCAGGCAGGGCACCAGCCCACCACAGGACACACACAAACACCAAGCACACACTAAGGACAATTTAGGATCGCCAATGCACCTAACCTGCATGTCTTTGGACCGTGGGAGGAAACCGGAGCACCTGGAGGAAACCCAAACAGACACGGGGAGAACATGCAAACTCCACGCAGGGAGGACCCGGGAAGTGAACCCAGATATCCTAACTGGATGAAAGGCACTATATATCTATCTAATTAAAATACAGATAGATAGATGAAATGCACTATATAATTAAAATACAGATAGATAGATAGATAGATAGATAGATAGATAGATAGATAGATAGATAGATAGATAGATGGATGAAAGGCACTATATAATTAAAATACAGATAGATAGATAGATAGATAGATAGATAGATAGATAGATAGATAGATAGATAGATAGATAGATAGATGAAAGGCACTATATAATTAAAATACAGATAGATAGATGAAAGGCACTATATAATTTAAATAAAGATAGATAGATGAAAGGCACTATATAATTAAAATACAGATAGATAGATAGATAGATAGATAGATAGATAGATAGATAGATAGATAGATAGATAGATAGATAGATAGATGAAAGGCACTATATAATTAAAATACAGATAGATAGAATGAAAGGCACTATATAATTACAATACAGATAGATAGATAGATAGATAGATGAAAGGCACTATATAATTAAAATACAGATAGATAGATAGATAGATAGATAGATAGATAGATAGATAGATAGATAGACAGACAGATAGATAGATAGATGAAAGGCACTATATAATTAGAACATGCAAACTCCACGCAGGGAGGACCCGGGAAGTGAACCCAGATATCCTAACTGCGAGGCAGCAGTGCTACCCACTGCACCACCGTGCCGCCTAATTTCAAAGCTTCATATTTTCTTGTGATTGAACAAATTAGTGCAAACTTCACTTCAGAATAGTTTGGGTATTAATATGTGGTCACGTGGGCACAATAGGGAGAGAGAGGTTAGATGCACCCACTGATACGGCACATTGCCACACCCACATAGAAAAAAAAAGGCCGTGTGCTCCGTGGTTACTCTCTCAGGTGGGCGTTAGCATATTGTAATCTCTTGGACCAATAGCGTGAGTTTTCTGCATTCGACTTATACAACCGACAGTATAAAATACCAGAAATTATACGGTAAAATCAAGCCCTGACTTATCCACAGAAGAATTTATCAATGAGTATATACGGTATGTTGTGTGCTCCGTTCAGGAAGGAATGCCACGTAGCCACATCCACACTGTTATTTCATATTCCCCTTGATGGCAGCAGAATATTCTACCAAGCGTTATTCGGTCTTAATGTCCGTATGTTGGTTCATAGCCACTTAACCTGAGAGACAGTCGGGCTTAACCATTTCTACACAGAATTCTGACCCGAGGACATTAATCCCTTCATCAATTTAATCCCCCGATGTCATGACCCTAGAGACCACGCCCCTAGTAACCAGGACCTGCATCATTACGACGGAAACCAAATGATGTCCATCGTCGAAAACAAAATGTCATCCGAAAATATGTTAAACAGAAGCCAACTGATTCTAAATAAAAAACTCTGGTTAAGAAAAATGAATTCCTTGAATATAAAACCCCCAGAAATGACACCAAACTGGTGCCACATAACCTTAATGCTCGAGAAAATCCCCCAGGAAATTCAGACAAAGTCATCCCGGTCAGTTAACACTTCTTACCATGGTTTTTGGTCAAAAGTGCTGCACTCCACTCGTCATTCTTTGATTCTTTTCCTCCTTACTCTGCCCCATTTTATTTGTGTGTTTTCCTAATTTTAATTCCGTTGTCATTGTCATCCCAATTCTGAATATTTCTTGCTCTTCAGTGTTTTTTACGGAAGGTGCAGCTCACTTCTTATCACCTGTTCAACACTCTTGCTCGGAGATCCCAGATGGATTCCATCCATCATCCGATGATTTGTTTACTCAGAGTGATTTCAGTTCATCTAATGCTGTACAGTACATTTTTTATTTTTAATTAATTCCTTGATTAAGGCTTGTTTATCTTCCATTACTTATGGGATATTATTGAGAGATACCTTTATAAATACCTGAAGGAGGAAATCAACTAAGCACCTAATTGCTATCTAAATTAGCTTATCTGCTGCGAGGAAGACGACAAACCTACACTTCTTGTTTAATGTGCCGAAATCTGATCACAGTACGCATTTGTATTGCTGGCCGAAGACCTGCAGATACTGTGGAGATATGTCGCGGAGATCTTTCTGCTCCCTTTAAAGTTAGGCTTTGATGACCTGGCTGCTAACTACGAATCTCTTGTATTTTCTGTTTATGCCGTCTCATTTCACTTCTGTGCTCTGCTTGTTATTTCTTTGCAATGATTCGTCTTCATTCTGAAGCAGTGGGACATAACGGTTAAGGGGGCAATGTGGCTGCATGTTTGGTCCCCCTTCATAGACTGGCTGTGTGGCCACAAACAGGTTAATAAACATATTGCTACTCTAACTGTAAAATATGTATTGTCACAATGGAGACATCAGAAAGGTTTGGGGCAGCCAGCCGTATAGATTGTTTCCTGTCTGCTTAATTAATTTTCTAATCAGGCACAGTGCATGCAGATTCAAGTTCAGAAGACAGAACTGCCTCTCTATCACAAAGATGGTGGCTTTAAAGGCCAGTTGAGGATGTGGTGTCATCATAGGGGCCAGGACAGGAAGTGACATCATCATAGGGGGCAGAACAGGAAGTGGTGTCATCATAGGGCTGGGATGTGGCATCATCGGGGCCAGGCGGAATTTCCTGTAACTGGTCTGCAGAGATGTGAGAGAAAGAGTCAGTGCACATCGCCACCCCCTGGCCTGGTTTGGAATTTCTCTCATTCAGGCCCATTAGCACATGTGTAACAGTATATATATATATATATATATATATATATATATATATATATATATATATATGTATATAAGAAAAAATAAACGGGAGTAGGGATCTAAATTAATATAGTGCCTTCAGACCCCTACACATTTTGTGGTACTGCACCTTTGTACTTCAAGTATTTCAATTAATTTTTTCTTTCTTCACCCAGCAACCCTCAGAACCCATGAATGACATGAAAGTGAAAACAAGATTTTAAGAAATCTTTGCAAATTTCTTGAAGATAAAAAAAAACTGTTTATTTTGTATTTTGTCATTTTATTTGGAACCATTTCTGCTGCCATTTTGTTTATTTTAGGTTGCCATTTTGTCTTCCTATTGTGTGGGAAGCCTTCACAGTCGGTGGGTGGGGCTAAAAACTCATTTCTGTCGGGTTAAAAGGTCATGTGATGCACACTTTGTTACCCGACTTCATAGATAAATCCTCACGTGCCTTTGTGGTAAAAAGTCCTCATCCATTCTGTGTTCTCCTGGTAACGACTTTCATTTTTTAAATTTTGACCTTGGTTTGTGATTTATGCCTTGGTTTTGTGACCTGTGTTGATGATCTCGTGTTTTTGGACTTTTCACAACATCCTGATGTCTTTTCTACCAATTAGCTCCATTAACTGTTCTCAGTTTACCCAAAAGCAGACCTGAAAGGCCAATAACAATAATAAGGCCAGAAATTAGAAAATGGTCAATAGTTTTCATACTAGATAGATAGATAGATAGATGAAATGCACTATATAATTAAAATACAGATAGATAGATAGATAGATAGATAGATAGATAGATAGATAGATAGATGAAATGCACTATATAATTAAAATACAGATAGATAGATAGATAGATAGATAGATAGATAGATGAAAGGCACTATATAATTAAAATAAATAGATAGATGGATAGATAGATGAAAGGCACTATATAATTAAAATACAGATAGATAGATAGATAGATAGATCGATAGATATTTTAGCGTAGTCAGCAGGATTAGATTGATAGGAAGGGTGCTATATGATAATGTTATGCGAGTGCACATGGGAAACAGCTTGGGTGACAGTGGCTCTCCACCAACACAGGAGGTGGCGCTGTGTACTAATGAACTCTCTTCTTCCCCTTCTTCAGTAAAGATGATTGACACCATTCCATCCGGGCCTGCCTCTTCTGCACAGAATGACTTAAATTCAGAGAAGCTGCCATCTTGAGTAGTCAATCTGAGTCAACAGTCCAGACGACTCATTTCTTTGCATTTTACACACTATTTTTTTTTTTTAATCTTTGCTTATAATTATATGGTGTTGTCCTGCTCTTTCTTTTATAATAGATAGATGTGAAAGGCACTCTATGATAGATTGATAAAGGAAACTTTTTTGTCCCCAAGTAGGAATTAAAATTTCACAGCAGCTCCTAATAAAAATGCATTGTGACCTCTGATGGTGTGGGTTGGCTTCATAAGCCCTGCTGCCTTTGGGGCGCCTCTTGAACCTCTCACCGGACACATGCATAGTAAGGAGTAGGTGCAAAAAGTAATACAGTGCTTTTCTTTAACATCCAATAGTCAACAAAACCAAATAGTGTTCAAATTAATAGTGCGGTGCTCCAACAATCTTCAATAAATTAATAATCCAATTAAAATGAAGTGCTCATGGAGTTTAAAAATAATTCAAATAAATATCCATAAAGGCAACATGAATCTGTCTTTTAAAATTCAGACCCTCCAAAATCGACGACTCCTCTGCTTAGTCTCTTACATTCTTAGATGTTATAGATGTAGGTCGCCATCAGATCCTCTACACTCACCCTGTGACGAAAGGCAGTTGAGATGTTTGGGTCTCCAATGACAGCAGCATCTCTTCGATTTAATTTAATTGTTAACATTAAAAATATTAATAAATGTTAAAAAAGATATATATATATATATAGAGAGAGAGTCTGTAAAGCCTGCAGCATACATAAGTGTGGTACCCAGATGAACGATCCACAATCTCGGACACTTCATTTTGGCTGCCAATGCATTTTCATATGACTGACGTTGTGAGACTTCTGCAAGTGCTGGCCCTGCAAACAGGTGACATAGCGACAGAATCCACGAGAAACCTTAATGGCATGACGGTAAACATTAAACAAAATGCAAATCAAAGTTAAACTAGATGATCAATTCAAATTCAACAAGTTAAAAAGCCTTGATAATGTAGAGTCCATTGTAGTCCTTACACAAAATTCATCTGCCCCATAACAAATTCTCGAAGATGCACAAGTCAAGTCAAGTTGGGGAGCAGGCACTGGTACAGTACGTTGCCGCACCCACTATACGACAAAACAACTCGGGATCCTAGTTGGAAACCCCCTAGACACGAATTCCAGTCCCACCCTCCGGAAATGACCCTCTATCTGCCACAGCCAGGTGTTACGTGGGTGACCCCTTTGGCCTGGTCCAGCCACTCGGGTCCCCAACAATGAGGATCTTATGAGCCGGATCACCCTCTGGGAAATGCGCCACATGGCCGTAGTGCCGTAACTGACGCTCCTTCACAATGCAGGTCATGTGCTTCCTTCGGGACTCCATGAGCAACACAAAGTTGAACCAACAGTACCCAAGGATTTTCTGGAGCGACACAGTACCAAAGGAGTCCAGTCTTCATCTCAGGTCAGTGGATAGCGTCCATGTCTCACAACCATATAGATGTACCTATCATATAAAGACATCATTAAGAGAATCGGGAAAATATTTAAACTAACAAAAGAAGTTAACAGAACGGGTAACAAAACTCAAACTAAAACAGAGAGATTCTGAAAAGATAAGAAGACCAACAACAGAAAACAAGAAACTTAAAGGTGAGCCCCACATCAGAAAATGGTGGCAGTAGACTGAATTAACAGAAGGTGACACAGTAGAACGAGGATCGGCTCGGCTGCAGGCTCTTCTTGATCGTCTTTTTTTACACTTATCGTCATCATCTGCACCCGCGCCGTTTGAGGAAGAGCGGCGCGTGGGAAAGGAGTTTTGGAAAATGAAAGGCCGAAAATGGGAGCCCACTTGTGTAGCCTTTCAGCATGCAATCTGAATTTGTTTATTGACGTCGGCCTCCTAGCAAACATAAACTAATTCAAATCAACATCGATTAAAATCCTGAGCTATGTACGCCCCATACGCGGGTATCAAGGAGAGGCACCACCATTGAGAAGAACATCTGGATGAGATCCTGGGACAGATTAGGGGCAGTTTTAGCAAAGAAGACAAGTTTGTAAACATTCTGGTATTGAATGTTAAGTCACAGGTCTAAATATTTAAATTACACTTATTAGTATTTTTGTTAATGATAGGGAGCAAAGAGTCATATTTATTTTTCTGTCTTCTTGAATTTAACAGATGTTGAGTCTTTCCAAATGAAACACTGGCACAAAGTCCTTTTCACATCTTTCCTTTTTTTATTCACATGTGAGAAATGTGCCAAAGGCTGGCATTCCTGCTAAGAGGCAAACGTCTTTGATCAGGAGCGTGTCGTTCGCGTTTCAGCCGGGGTTCCTCACCTGGCTGGGGAGAAAATTCAGCTTTGAAGTCTCTTTTGTTTCTTTTTGACTCTTTGCTTTATTTTGTTTATGCCCATCACTCTATTTTTTGGAAATTATCTGTCCATATACCCAGGTTTTATTATGTGGGCGGTTCCCCAAGAGATGGGGCCACCTGCCAGTCACCGTCTTATAAATCCAGAGGGTCTCCCACAGTTCCTGGCGGTTCATCTCAAATTTGCATGTGAGTCTGGTGAGTGTTTTCTAGTTTTGTTCAGTCCATTATTTTTGGAATTCGATTGTTAGTTTTGATTATTTTTCTGTGTATTACGACGGTTCTTGAGATTTTGTATTGGAAGTTTTGTTCGCTTTGGATCGCCCGGCCTGGCAACACCTTTTTGAGGAGCTTCAAGTGTTAATGGAGTCTTTTGTGAAATAACCCACTGCCACTGCACCAGTGTTGTGCCTGAACAAGTTCAAAAGCACACCTTCTTTGAATAAACTCATTTTAATAAGAACGGCAAACTTAACGTAATGTATTTGCAAGTGAAGAAATTGAACGTGAGATAGATAGATAGATAGATACTTTATTAATCCCAAGGGGAAATCCACAAATTGAGCGAGTTCAGTGTTATGTGACATTCCGGATCTGGTTTAGGTCCCGATTAAACGTTTAGTCTTACCCTGTAATGTTGAGGTGAAGCCAAATCCGAATACGGTATTCGGATAAGAACAAATGGTAGATTTTTACGAATATTTATTTCATACGAAGTTTTTGCCATTTATTTGTATTCGTAAAAAATAACGTCAAATCAAATCGATGCTGTCTGTGTCTGCCTGCTTGTGCTTAAGCTGCACCCCGGCTGACACGAGCACGCAGTGAAGCTCCACTTTCTCAATTTTAGGAAAACGTTGCACTTTGCGAGGCTACTGTATATTTTTCCACGTTGGACACGCAGTATGTGATGTGAATTTTGACAGGCAGCATAACAGGTTAGTTCACCTACATGCTGGTTCCACTGTCACCATTTGTGTCACACAGTTGTTAATTTCTTTGTATACTTGTATCTATTTCATTTGTTTTTTGACCGGGAGGATATTAGCATTAATGGATTGTGAGAAGTCAGCCTACACAAACAGACGGACACCAGCAGTTCCAAAAAACACACACGTTTATTAAAACAAGGTCCCAAAATACCAAGTCCCGGACGCGCACAGCACACCCTTCAGTTCAGGGCCTCTCAATGGTCCTCCTTGGGCCACCTTTCCTCCTCACTACCAAGCGTTGCCTTCTTCCACCTGACTCTGGCTCCCTCACTGTAGGAAGGCGGCCTCTTTTATATTCACCCGGATGTTCTCCAGGTTGCTTCCTGACGTCCTTCTGGCCGCACTTCCTGGTGTGGCAAAAGTGCCGCATGAGCACCCGGAAACACTCGTGACATCCCTGGAAGTCCAGGTGTGGTGGAAGTGCAGACATCCTGGGCTCTTTGAAGCTCGGGGCACCCCAATGGGGTTGAGCCTCCATGCTTCATTCCCATGGTCCCTACACTAACCAGGGTGGTTGCCCCCTCGTGGCCCGGAGGATGTATAGTCCGCCTCATGGTCCTTCTAGGCGTCTCAGCTGGGCATGACCCCCAGCCACTCGCCACAGGATATACGTGTTTATATACGTGGATATAACTCAATAAAGTGTATTTAAATAAAAAAAGTCTTCATAATTATATTGTATTCAAGAGCACAGGAAGAGCCTAATATAAGGCAAAAAATAACTGAAAAAGTTAACTCACAGGTCATTTATTGTCACTCCTAAAAAAATACAAAATGAACTGAACGCGACCTAGTTCAAAACTGAAATGAATTCATTCACTGGAATCGGTGTGAAGTGAACTTTGAGCGAGTTCCTGTGAGGGGTGAACTGGCGCAACACTGAACTACACGACCAGGACAGCACGCGGTCCTTTGGTGTTTTCAGTTTTCAAACCGGGAATCTGACTTCCACCATTTCTCACCACTTTTTGATTTTTTGATGTTCATTTTCACATTTCATCTGCTTGTCACCTCTTCTGCATCATCCATCTACCACCTTCTTCTTCTTCTTCTTTTTCATGATTTTGCACAGTTCTTCACCAGCCAAGCCCATAGCAACATGACCAAAGAATTTCGTTTTTCACCTTTCTGTTTAATAAAGATTTGGGGCTTGCCCTTAACAGCCATCCGGGGTTTGGCAGTGATGTATCCCTCCGGCGGGAAAGTGTTTGGGATTCTTTAGATCTCTAAAGGGGACTCCGAGTTCAAGACAGAGTGAAGTCAGAACTACGAGGTATTTTCTGACTTATCTATTCAATGTGTCAGACTTCTTCTGCTTCTTCTGCTTCCTCCTCTTCTTTATCTTTCAGCCGCTTCTGTCAGGGGTCACCACAGCGGATGATCTTCTTCCATATCTTCCTGTCCTCGTCATCTTGCTCTGTCACAACCATCGCCTGCATGTCCCCTCTCACCACATTCATAAACCTTCTCTTAGGCCTTCCTCTTCTCCTCTTACCTGGCAGCTCTATCCTTAGTACCCTTCTCTCATTATACCCCTCATCTCTCCTCTACACATGTCCAAACCAATGTAATCTCACCACTCTGACTTTGTTTCCCAAATGTCCAATCAGAGCTGAACCTCTAATGTCCTCATTTCTAATCCTGTCCATCCTCGTCACACCCTTTGCCAATCTTTACATCTTTAACTCTGCCACCTCCAGCTCTGTCTCCTGTGCCATCGTCTCCAGCCCATATAACATTGCTGGTCTCACTACCATCCTGTAGTCCTTCCCTTTCACTCTTGCTGATACCCGTCTGTCACAAATTACTCCTGCCACTTTTCTCCACCCATTCCACCCTGCCTTCACTCTCTTCTTCACCTTCTCTTCCTCACTCACCATTACTCTGTACTGTTGATCCCAAGTATTTAAACTCATCCACTTTCACCAACTCTGGTAGATGGCAGAAGGGTGAATGGAGGATGGAGGTTCGGCTTTGAGTGTCCTGGAAGACCCTGGAGGAGGCCATCAGGGTGGGAGATGGAGGGCTGCTGGCTTGAGAAGAACAAAAGGGTGAGCTGGAGAGTTGTGATTGAAAAATAGGTGGGGCTCACAAGTGTGGGATTCTAAAAAGAACCCGATTTGGAATTGTTTCATTCATTGCATTGTCATTTTAATGGACCAATTTTATGGATTCTTTCTTTCTTCCTTTCTTTCTTGACCCTCTGCAGTTTGCATACTAGGAGAAGGTGGGAGCGGAGAATGCCATCATCTATATGCTACACTGATCCCTCTCCCACTTGGACAGAGGCAGTGGTGCTGTAAGAATTATGTTTCTGGACTTCTCTAGCGCCTTCACCACCATCCAGCCTCGGCTCCTTAGTGACAAGCTGACAGAGATAGGGGTAGATTCATACCTGGTGGCATTGATGGTGGGCTATCTTACAGACAGACCTCAGTATGTGTGTCTCTGGAACTGCAGGTCTGACATTGTGGTCAGCAGCACAGGAGCGCCGCAGGGGACAGTACTGACGACACTGCTATGGTGGGCTGCATCAGGAGTGGGCAGGAGGAGGAGTATAGGAACCTAATCAAGGACTTTGTTGAATGGTGCGACTCAAACCACCTACACCTGAACACCAGCAAAACCAAAGAGCTGGAGGTGGATTTTAAGAGGTCCAGGCCCCTCATGGACCCTGAGATCATCAGAGGTGACTGTGAGCAGAGGGTGCAGACCTATAAATACCTGGGAGTGCAGCTGGATGATAAATTGGACTGGACTGCCAATACCGATGTTCTGTGTAAGAGAGGACAGAGCCGACTATACTCCATTAGAAGGCTGGCGTCCTTCAACATCTGCAATAAGATGCTACAGATGTTCTATCAGACGGTTGTGGCGACGCCCTCTTCTACGGTGGTGTGCTGGGGAGGTAGCATAAAGAAGAAGGACGCCTCACGCCTGGACAAACGGATGAGGAAGGCAGGCTCTACTGTGGGCACTGAGCTGGACAGTTTGACATCCGTGGCAGAGCGATGGGCGCTGAGCAGACTCCTGTCAGTCATGGAGAATCCACTGAACAGGATCATCTCCAGACAGAGGAGACCCCACACTATGAGACTCTTCAATTCCACCTGGGAGGGGTAAACATTAACATTATTCAAAGTTATTGTCTGTTATACCTGCATTGTTATCACTCCCCTTTAATATAATATTGTTTATATCAGTAGGCTGCTGCTGGAGTATGGGAATTTATTAATAAAGATTAATAAAGTATCTATCTATCTATCTATCTATCTATCTATCTATCTATCTATCTATCTTCTTTCTTTCTTTCTTTCTTTCTTTCTTTCTTTCTTTCTTTGTTTAATGAAGACAAGCTATGCCTGAACACTATTGTTAATAAAAGCACTTGCACATTTGCACCTTCCTCTTGCCTGTTTGTATCCAGCCATCCTCAGACACGATTATCGGCGGTCCTGGGTTCAAGAAATGATGCCAGCAGCAGTCAACCCAGGCCGCCACAGCAAGCTAGAAGTGGAGTTTTCTTTCTTTTTCGATTTGCATATATTTATCATAATACACTTTTACTAAATCAGTACATTTTAATTAAAATCCCGATGCAGCTGGCACTCGCCTGAGCACTTTTCACAAACTTTAGTCTCGTAGTGCTGTGTCCGGCTTTATTTTTCTTTTCTTTTCTTTTTTTCTCACTTGTTATTGCTGTGTCATCATTAGTCCTGACAGTTTTATCTATTTGTCTTTTTGTTTATGCCTGCAATGTAAAATGATTTGCTTCACAGCTGAGGACCACTGCCAAATAAATGCAACGTGTTTAGGTTTATTCTGAGGGCTTTTACTCTTAAATGTCTTAGAAGTGGCCACGTTTCTAAATGTGTGTGTGTGTGTGCAGGGATGGAGTCCAGGAGCTTATTGTTGTTCCTGGAAATTCCTAGAATGTAAAAACATCGCTTTTTGTTTCCATTACATTTCATGCACATGTATATAGATTGAAATAAAAAAAAGAAGTTAAGGCACAGAATCGATAAAAGGGTCAAAGTGGGCACGTAGCTGACATAAAGGGACAGCTGCCACCTTCTCCCAGACGCTTAAGAGATGTTGATACCTGGAGCCTCAAATGTACAAAATCCACAATTAAAAATGGAAAACCGCTTTCTCCTTCCTCACTTAAGTGAACTTTCTCGCTTACATCCTGTGGATTCAGAACGTACGGAGACCCCTGCACTTTCTGCACGCTTTATTGTGTTGTACATTTAATGTGAAAATGGATAAATCTGCCATTTGTACCCATCACTCCTCCCCCATAAAGACAAACACATTTGAAAAAAGGTTGGCAAATTTATTACAAATGAAAATGTGAGATCTCCCCTTCATGGAAGTATTCGGACCCTTCATTCAGTACCCTTTTGTTGGCAAGTCCAGCGTTGAGTCTTCTTTGGGGTAAGCTGTGCACGCCTGGATTTGGGGCTGTTTATCTTGGTCCGCTCGAGTCCCATTAGATTCCAGTGTGTTGTTTTCTGGAAGCTTCAGGAAAGGATTCAGGGCGGGGAGGGGGATTCATTCACAACTGGCGGTGGTCTTTGTTGTTGAGCTTGAAAAGATCGCGCAGGTGAACTCAATCCCACTTCTGACACCATCTGCTGTTCTTTTGTTCGTTCTGGAAGCATCGGGAAAGGATACAATGCGAGGCGGCCAATTCACTCGTAAAGGCTTTTGATTTATGCATTTGGACATTGTTAGATTGTGTTTTTTATAAGCCATTTCATTTTGCTTTTGTGCTTCACAGAGCTTCACTGTGATTGAAATACCCTTTGTGAAAAAGAATTCTTTTTATTTTATAAAGATTCTGTGCTTGCACTTGTTACCTGCCAGGGTTTGACTCCGACTTCCCTCTCTAGTGGGAATTATTGGAAGTGTTTGGGACAACGTGCTTTAGAACTCTTTAGTGATTGGGACTCATTTTTTTCATGACAGATGCGCCATCTGTTGAAATGACAGAGCAACTGGGTGGGAACACAGAAATACAGACACAAAGACACAGACCCTACTTTTAAGTTGGATTAGATAGATAGATAGATAGATAGATAGATAGATAGATAGATAGATAGATAGATAGATAGATAGATAGATAGATAGAGTGAAAGGCACTATATAATAGATAGATAGATAGATAGATAGATAGATAGATAGATAGATAGATAGATAGATAGATAGATAGATAGATACTTTATTAATCCCAAGGGGGAATTAGGGTTAGGGTTAGGGTTACTGTTACTTATGGTGCACATTTCATTGATATTGCAAATTAGAGTCACTCTTTGACCGTTCCTGCTTCATGACCAACGTTGTAGTCCTTCTTCAGATACTGCGTGTACTTCTTAGGATAGGGAACATTAAATGAGACTTTTGTGATATACAAAACATTCACATCTCAGTGGATCAGTTTTAGTGCTTTGATTTTGTGTGAACACGTCACATTTTTGATGTGGATCAAAGCCCCAAGTCTTCTCCATGTGGGGCAAGGCATATTCCTGGGCAGCCGTTCAGCTGCATGGGTATGTGTTTACTTCACTGTCTCTGACTGGCACATTGGCACCTCGTTACAATGCCGCCTTAGATCGTTCTGCCTAGAATGACTCATATGTTGGGGCCGCACCTCCCTTTTTGGCAGAAGAGCTTCATAAACAACCCTCATTTTATATGGATGAACGCTGATGGACCAAAGTTTGTAATGTGTGACTTCAGTTGGCACTAATTGGGCACAGAGAAGTTATAAAGTACTTCCTTGTGGTTGACTATGTCACATATATATTTTTTATATCAGTTCCAATTTTTGTCTCATCCATTCACAGCCACTTTGCACGAGGAGAAGCTTTGATACGTCCGCCTAATTAGAGTGTCTCATCTTATAGAGTAATGTCGGTAGGATGGCTGCAATTTGCAGGCACGCTGGGCGCAGCTCACGCATGTGGATTTATTTACACTGAGGTACAGCCACACTGGTTGTGTATTTTCAAGCGGTAAATCGGACCATTGCTTTGAGCAGTTGTCTAATTATTAAACTCCATCACCAACTCCCGACTCGTCTTCTTTTAGTGGGCATACAAAGAGCGATGAGGTTTTGCAATTACTGAGAATTTACTCAGGATCTGACTGTGTGTTTGTGCGTGTGTATACTTGTGTGCGTGTGTGTGTGTGTGTCTGCTCCACAGTTGACGGGCATCGAGTACACAGTAGCCTACTGCTATTGCCTGGCACTGTGCATCTTCAGGTGTAAGATGTGCCACTCTCTCTGAAAAGCGGCGACGTGGTTGATGTCTGCACATTCTGTTCAATCTCAGCCACTGTAGCGTGGGACTCCCTCAGAGTTTGCCGATGTCTCTTGGTGGCCTTCCTCACTCGTCTTCTTCAAATTTTCTCTTGAAGATTTACAAATGTATTGTAAAATTTCGCCTTCTTAAAGGATGGGCTTGGTACTTTTTCAATTTGAAATTGTTTCTTTACACTCACGAGTTCCTCCTGGTGCACGACAGTGCCCGGCCTCAAGTGGCGAGAGGATGAAGGAATTGATCCCATTGACTGCCACCCCCACGCTCACTCGCCTGACCTCAATCCAATAGAACACCTCTGGGTGGGACATTATGTTTCAGTCCTGACACCTCAGCCTGTCCAGGAGCTCAGTGCTGCCCTGGTCCAGATCTGGGAGGACATCGTCCGTCGTCCACTGAGTATGATTTGGAGCTGCTGCAATGAAATTTCAGCACAATGGACTCGTCTGCCTGTCTGCCTGCCTGCCTGCCGCATCATTTTTTCCCTTTGATTTTCAGGGTGTCTTTGAATTCAACCCTCTGTAGGTTGATCATTTTCATTTCCCTAACCCTAATTTCCATCAAACAATATGCCATCCTTTCGTTCCTAACACATTACCATATCAGTCCATATCAGTAGAGATAGCCAGCAGGATTTTTTTCCCCATTGAGAGCTGATGTGTTTTCAAAGAGTTCCTTTAACTTTTTTGAGCAGTTTATTTAGATTAGATTAATCAAATTAGATTAGATTAGACTCAACCATGTCAATAACAGCGCTTGGTGAGGGCTTTCCAAGGCCACCCACAGTCCTGACCTGAAAATGAGCAGCAAAGTGAACTGTACAGCCGGCCCCCCCTTTTGAAATTGGCTGAAGTTCCTTTCTTTTTGCTTTCTTTACTTTATAAAACAGAGTGATATACTTTTTGCTTTGTGCCCCACCCCTCCATAACCTATCATCTCTGGGGGAGGAGCGAAAGCTTTAGATTCGTCAAAAATTTCGATCTCTGGTTTTTGACAGATCTCAATGTCTTAGGGTCCCCTGATAGCGAAAATATTTGATACCTCAATGATGGGTCTATGCAGGGCCGTCTTAACGTATGGGCACGCCGGGCAGTTGTCCTGGGGACCCACGTTTTCTTCTGATGCCTCTCTATGTTTCTGTTTTGCTATCAGAACAGGGGTACCAGTGCCCTACTTTGCCCGGGGGCCTATGATGCTGTTAAGACAGCCCTGGGTCTGTTTCTGTCTGTCTGTTTTTGTGTGTCTGTGTGTCTGTGTGTGTCACAGTTTCTTACCATGATTGTGAAGAAATAATTTAGACTTGAAAAACTTTACAATGTTAGAACATTCTGGATGAGAGAGCAGGCCATTCAGCCCAACCAGACTCGCCAGTCCTGTCCACTTAATTCCTTCTAAAATACCATCAAGTCGAGTTTTGAAGGTCCATAAAGTCCTACAGTGTTCCACATTATTTAGGTCATTTACTCCATGTGTCTGGGGTTCTTTGTGTGACCCTATGATGTCACTCTCCAACTCTGATGGCATAATTTTCTGTCCTGGGCTCGATGACATCACTCCCCGACTTTGATGACATCACTTCCAGCTATGGGCCCGATGACATCACTTCCGGTCCATGGCCCTATGACATCACTCCCTTACTCTGATGACATCATTTTCCATCCCAGGCCCAATGACATCCCACCCCGGCTCTGATGACATCATTTCTGGTCCATGGTCCAATGACGTCAATCCCTGATTATGATGACATCACTTCCGGTTCCAGGACCGATGACATTATTTTTGGTTCCGAGCCCGATGGCATTGTTTATGATTCTGATGACACCACTTTTGGCTCTGGTCCCAATGACATTATTTCAAGATGATGATGCCACTTCTGACTCTGGTGACATTACTTCTGGTCCGTGGCTGTATGACGTTACTCCCCAAATCTGATGACATCACCTCCAGTTCCAAGCCCAATTATATCACTTCCGGTCCCTGGCCCAACGACGTCACTTCCCAACTCTGATGACATCACTTTCCGGTTCTGGACCCAATGACATCATTCCCGGTCCAAGGCCTGAAGAGGCCACTTCTGCCTCTGATGACATCAATTCCGGTCTGTGGTCCTATGACGTCACTCCCCGACTTTGATGACATCACTCCCTGTTCCAGGCACGATGACATTATTTTCAGTTCCAGGCCCAACAACATCACTCCCTGACTCTGATGACATCATTTTCGGCTCCGGGCCCGATGATGTCATTTCCCCTGACCAACTTTAAAAACCTCCATATTCCTTCTGCCTGTCAGTTCTGCTCTGGACTTTTGTCTGTAAAGACTCATTGCTCGTATTTTTCCTTTTTTAAGCTGAAACTCCAAGTATACGGAGTGGCTGCCCCAAACCTTTTTCTGGGTGTCAAGGTGTTTCTTTTCACAAGGGACAACTCATTTTTTCAGGTTCATTTCACAATCTCAGCATCAAGAGTACATCGTGACAGAATCAGCTTTAAGTGGCACGCCGTAGGTTTGTCTTTGCAGATTTCTTCAGTAATTATCAACTGGCAAAGAAAGTAAACCCAAATTTGTCAATGAGGTCATCGTCAGGCTGCCAGCTCAGTGGAACATCTGCAAGAATCAGGATGACTTTATTTGTGTTTGCTGGTTGCCAGAAAAACATTACAGACAACAAAGACAAGAGCCGCATGAGGTCACCCAGTGACGATGACTTGTTGCTTTCATCGCGGGTAGGCCTCTGCTTTCTTATGTCCAAGGTCAGCCACCCCGCTGCTCCGGGATCTCAGCATTGTTGTATAATTTGGCCAACTTGGAAGAATCCGTCTAAGCTGGTTAGGATAAGAGTGCCCTGTTAGAAACTCCTCAGCTCTTGTGGATGTTACTGGGTCGAGAAAAAACGACATTTTCAAAGATCTGAAGAGTTTTTCGTTGAGAGGCTGGGCAGACATCGGGGACTTCCAGAAAGATCTGAAGCAGAACGGGTGTTCAAAGAGAATCCTGCAGTGTCTTTAAAACTCGGTGCCCCCCCCAACATGGCACACAGTTTAAGTCTACACATTGTGCCCCAACCCGGCACAGATAGATGTGGAGGCGCAACTCCAAAGCTTTTATTTGCTCTTTTCCCTTGTCAGAAATGTCTTCCCCATCCCCCTCGAGCACAACGTCACAGTCCCAAGCACAAGCACGATACCCAACACAATTCTTCTCCTTTTCTTCCTCTCTTTCTTTCTTCTCTTCTCTTTTTCTTTTACTCCATCTCCCTCCTCCCAACTCTGGCTCTGTTCTGTTAGCCTCCGCTGCCCTCTCCCACTGACCTAACCTTAAGCTGGGCCTACGGATTGCAGCTGCCATCGGATTACCCCTACCACTCACAGATGACCCATACCCGGCCACTCGGGTGCAGTACTCTCCAACTTGGATCTCTAAGGGGTGAAAATCTTCGGGGTGGTGCGTCAAGGCTTCTCTAAGGTCCTGCTTATGGTTCCATCCATCATCCTGCCGACTACGCCAATTGTGGAGAATAATCAAGTCTTGACACACAAAGAGTTTTCCCGTATGCTTGAAAATTGTCTGGAAAATTTGAAAAGAGGTTAAGAAAATGGGTCCAAAACAGAACTGGCCAAGTTAGTAAACATGGTGGATATATGGTGGAATGGCAGGAAGAGGAGGGATCTTGGGACTGGAACCGGAAATGAGGTCATCGGGTTGTGATTTCTTGGAAGGTGGAACCGGAAGTAGAGATCTTCTGGGGCAGGACTGGACAGAATTACCTGCATTTGGTCTGCAGGGAGATAAGAGAAAGAGATTAATGCACACTGCAATCCGCTGGTCTGATCGGGAATTGCCTTCTTTTGAGCCCTTTAGCTACCTCCCATGCACACATATGTGAAAACAACAACATTTATTTCTGTCACACATTTTCATACAAACAATGTCGCTCAAAGTGATACATATGATGAAGAAAGAGAAAAAAGACAGAATAAATAATTAAAATTAGGGAACACTAAGTAACGTAGAATAAAATTAAGGACCAATAGCCAGGGAGGACAGAAAAAACAAAAAAAAAAACTCCAGACGGCAGGAGAAAAAAATAAAATCTGCAGGGGGTCTGAGGCCATAAGACCACCCAGCCCCCTCTAGGCATTCTACCTAACATGAATGACCTCAATCAGTCCTCATGGTATTCAGGGATCTCATGGAAGAATTTGATGATGATGGTCACGTGGACTTCTGGCCTTTAATCCATCAATGTAAGGGCATCACGGTGCTTTGATCAGGTGGTGGAAAACAGGAAAAAGAACAGAAGAGAAACCAGGGGTTAGTACGGATTGTGGAGCCACCATGAATGATAATGATAATTAATTGAATATACAGAGCATCAGGATTAAATTAAGATGAATGTTAACGTAATGTGTTGTCAGCAGTTTTTTTAAAGAGCTCCACCATATTAGCCTGGCAAATTCCTATTGGCAAGCTATTCCAGATTTGAGGTGCAAAAGTTGACATATTTTATGGAGCCGAGGCCAGTCTTCAGGTAATGGTTCCTCCTTAGAGTTTCGAGCTGCTCGTCAAATGACAGATTGAGCATCTTTTGTCCCTTCTTTGAGTTTTCAGCCACTTATTTAATGCTGATCATCTTTTCTTCCCCTCATTTCATTATGATCGTTCATCCTTTTTAACCCCCTTGAGTTTCAAGCCACTTGTTTAATGGCCACCAATCATCCTTCATCACCCTTTTGGTTTTGAGGCACTCATCTAATGGCCATCAATCGTTCCTTGCACCCCTTTTGAGACACTCATTTAATGACAATCGACCAACCTTTGTTCACCTTTGAAGTTTTGAGCCACTCGTTTAATGAAGATCGACTGTCCCCCTGTCGAGACCCAAGTCATCATTGGACCCTTCAAGAATCCCCCACCTCTCTGGCCATCACGTGTGATTCACCACCAAGGGGGACCTCCACTTTGACAATAACTCTCAATCCACCAAAGGGAATCGCTCTGATGATCGCACTAAATTCAACAAGTGGCACCAACTTAGCGGGTTGTGAAGACACTCACAGGGGAAAAAGTGGGTCCCAAACACAGATCTAGGGGAAAGATTGGGGTGCTGCTGGAAGAGGGGGAGCACATACCTCATGGTCTACCAATACCTCAATGCTGAGACGAGGACGCCCTACTTCAGAAGGGACATGAAACCGACGTCCTGACTCTCCAATGTCGTGAAAGATTCTTAGCCATCTTTCGAAAAGAGTAGCGGGTACCTTGTGTTCTGGCTACATTACCATCGTGGCCTCATCCGTTCTGGCCTTTCTCTAATTGGTTGTCTTGCTAGCCATCACCTAATAACCAATGTGTGGTGAATGGACTGGCACAAACATCTGACATCATCCAGGTGGATGCTGCACATTGGTAGCACTTGAATTGGCTCTCCACTGAGTGTCTGAAATGTCACTTTAGAAATGAGGCAGGGCAGTCTGAGTCTTCTGATCTGTCATTTATGAGTATGAGTTGACTCTCCACCTCACACACACACACACACACACACACACACACACACGTCGTTCTACGCCGTTCACTACAGTAAGATGAGTCCGCAGCATATTCAGGTGTTGGGCAGAAACCTGCTTATTTAGTCTGTCTGAACAGAACAGAAAACCCAAATTCAAAAGTCTGTGAATGCCCCGTTTAACAGCACGACATCCTTTGAAATGCCGCATGCTGCAGCCACGGGTGACACATCTTTTTTCACAGATAAAGAATAGTGCCTATTTTTCTTTTCTTTTAACGTTTCTCCTCATTCAAATAAAACATTCCAAATAAAACAATGCAACAAAAGCAAAAACGTCGTTTCCTCTCCAGTTTTTAAGGATTTTTACAATCTGTCTTTGTTATGCTAAAATTTTATCCTTTAGGGCTTAAATTTAAACTCTATCTTCAAATAAATATCTGGAAACAATTATGAAGCTGGATCCATCTTGGGTGTTTTATCTATTGGTGTGGTTTGGAATTCTACTTCTTTGCAGTGCTGAAAAGACTGAATAAGGCTATTATGTTCTAAACAGTGAAAGACGGCGAGGGAGGGCTGGCATGGGGTGCAAAGCGCCGCTCTTCGACTTGTCTGTCTGAGACCCGAGCTACTTGGAGGGCAGCACAGGGAGACAGGCGGACAGTAGGAGGTGAAAGATAGATAGATAGATAGATAGATAGATAGATAGATAGATAGATAGATGGTGAAAGGCACTATATAATAGATAGATAGATAGATAGATAGATAGATAGATAGATAGATAGATAGATAGATAGATAGATAGATAGATAGATGTGAAAGGCACTATATAAAAGATAGATAGATAGTGTAGTTGGCAGGATTAGATAGATAGATAGATATGAAAGGCACTATATAATAGATAGATAGATAGATAGATAGATAGATAGATAGATAGATATGAAAGGCACTATAAGACAGATAGATAGATAGATAGATAGATAGATAGATAGATAGATAGATAGATAGATAGCGTAGTTGGCAGGATTCGATTGATAGATAGATTGATAGATAGCGTAGTTGGCCTGATTAGATAGATAGATAGATAGATAGATAGATAGATAGATAGATAGATAGATAGATAGATAGATAGATAGATAGATAGATAGATAGCGTAGTTGGCAGGATTCGATAGATAGATAGATAGATAGATAGATAGATAGATAGATAGATAGATAGATAGTGTCAGTCATGCACGTCAGAGGATCTCCTTACAGGCTTGATTGAAGTATGTGATAGACTGCCGGGATGAGAGGGGGCGCTGTTGCTAACTTTCTTCTTCCCTGCAGCACCAAGACATCACCCATGGAGGGCATTTGGCTGCCCAGATGAAGGCATCATTTCCACAATGAGCAATCTTCTGGATGGAGTTCCTGTAGTCGACCCTTATCCTGACAGCCTAAAGTCTTGTTATTTGTAATATTGCCCAAGAAGTTGGTTTCTTAGATTTTCTTCGTTTGTTCCAACCTGTCCTTCCTGCACTCGACCATAATAGATAGATAGGAAAGTCACTTGTCACTTCCCCAGAGACCTGCAGATAAGATGAGTCTTTTCTGGTTGGTGACAATGCTTTTTGGGTTTAATGAAGTGGTCATCTAAGTGATCCACACAAACCGGTGCCTATTCAACATTAATGTCTGTATTGCACCATCTGTTGAAATGTAATTTGTAAAGCATGTAATGATAAAATTCATTGCATTTGTTATTCCAACAGAGGGCACATCAGAACTACTTGCAGTCATAAAATGCATTAATGCATTACAGATGTTTCTGATGCACTGTTTGTTAAAATGACAAATGCAATGCATACAACTCTGTTAGATGCAATTTGGTGCGGGCTTCATAAAAGCAGTATTAATGTCTGTGATGCACCATATGTAAGAGCTGCAAAGGCAATGCTTACAGTATGTTACTGTTTTGTGCCATTTGTGTGATATGCCATCTTTTGGAATGACAAGTGCAATTCATGTGTCTCTTTACATGCCTTTTGGTATGGAATTATACAAACTGTGTTAATGTTTGTGATACGCCATAGCAACTGGATGGACACACAGAATTGCAGATGCACAGACACTTATCTTTGTTAAGGTGGTGTGATAAGGATTAGACAGAGACATCATAAAGGTTTGGGGTTGTTTTCTTGGCTGCATAAAGTGAGTTTTTTGAAGCATGATGTGCATAGAACCAAGTCCAAAACAGAACTGACTACAGAAGACAAAGATGGAGGCTTTAAAGGCCCATAGAGGAAGTGACGTCATCAAAAGAGTTGAAATCGGGAGTGATGTCGTCTGGTCCGGGAGTGGCGTCAGTAAAGTGGTTGGCGCCGGAACCTTGCAGGATTTCCTTGGAAAAGTCTGTAGGGAACTGAGAAAGACAGTCAGCGCACTCCGGCGCCCCCGGTAGGATGTTTCATTGCCTCCTACTGGCACGTGTGTGACAGTGGATGTGTACAGAGATGTGCAGACAATTCATGAAAGCAACAAACAGAAATCCCCGTGAATAAAGTGCAGTGTCCTCACATTTCACAGCTCCGTCTATTTTTTCAAGCTCTTTTTAACTTTTTTACACTCTTCTTGCACATTTGATGTTTGTGCAGTTTTACTACGGTAAAGTTGGACTATCATATTGTTCATTTGTTTGAAATGTTACCCTTGGCAGTGCCTATTTTCATCAAATGTGTCCATAAATCACTTCATTTTTTACATTTTCATTATTTCTATATAATCTTCCTGTGACATTGCCACCATCAATATTCATTCTACCTGCCCCACCGACCTTGACCTGTGGATTAAGCGGGTTTGATGATGAATGAGCATTTTATTAGCTCCGTTCGAGGACACAGCTTTCCCATCTTCTTCTCGTTAAATTCATCTCTGCCCGCTGTGTAACATTGTATTGTTCTGATGCATTATGATCATTGGCGTTACGTTTGGCATTGTAGTATGAGTTGGGCACCATTCATGCCACCAGTCACAAGAGCACCGTAGAACCCAAATCAATAAAGACAGCAGGAGAAAAGGAGGCTACTGCTAAAATACGTAACTATGTTTCGGTACCAAATGGCATCGAACAGAAGCTTATGTATTTGTCATTTCAATAGATGGTGCATCACAAACATTTGTAGTAATAAAATGCATTGCAGTTGTCATTCCAGCTGATGATGCATCGCAAATGTTAATACTGCTCTTATGAATCCCATACCAAATGGCATATAACAGAGACATATGCATTGCCTCTGCCAATCCAACAGATGGCGCATCACAAACATTTGCACAGTTTTTATAACTTCCATACCAAATGGAATATAAAGGTACGCATGCATTGCATCTGTCAATCCAACAGATGGCGCATCACAAACATTTGTAGCTATAAAATGCAATGCATTTGTCATTTCAATAGATGGTGCATCACAATCATTTGTATTAATAAAATGCATTGCAGTTGTCATTCTCAACTGATAGCACATCACAAACATTAATGCTGCTTTTATGAATCCCATACTAAATGGCATATAACAGAGGGGTATGCATTGCATCTGTCATTCCAACAGATGGCGCATCACAAATTTTAGCACCGCTTTGATAAATTCCATACCAAATGGCACATAAAGAGACATGAATTGTATTTTTCCTTTCAACACATTATGTGTCACAAATATTTGTAATAATAAAATGCATTGCATTTGTCATTCCAAGTGAAGGTGTTTCTAGGGGAGTGGCATCTGAGGTCATGACCTGTGCTTAATTGACGTGACGGGACAGAAAGACGGGTAGGAAGTCATGTCCTTATGCAATACGCGGACACCAAAAACTCTAAAGAGACCCTCATGCGGACTCTACTCGCATGTGACCTTCGGTTTTGCTTGTCCTCCCCAATGCGAATTTTGTCTCTCGTTTAAGCTTCGGTTTCCTTTTGTTCTCAGCGCTTTTGTTTTGTTTTCCTGCATGCATCTTCCAGTTTTGCTCAAAACGTTGACCTGCTAGTTTATTGAGAGGACTTTCAAACACCAGGGCAGTGTAGACGGAAGGCGGAGACGAGTGTCTGCCATTTTGGTGTGGACGTCGTCTTCCTCACAGTCACCAGGCCAGTTTGGAGCCTCCAGTTAGCGTTTCCATTGCACTTTTTAGATGAAGGAGAAAACTGGAAGATCAAACCAAATGGAGAAGATGAGGAAACCACACACACACAGAATAACTGGCTTAGAAACTGACAGATTGTACGTATATAGCGCCTTTCCCATGCTCAAAGTGTTTAGGTGCGGTAAGGCACCAATATGAAAAAACAGCCCCAAATGCATACGGAAAAATGGAAAATTGGACAACAACACTCAGATGATAAATGCAATGACAACATGCTGTATTATATAAAAGTATTTTGAATTGACTTTACCACTGGCTAAAATATGCTGGTGATTATTTTACCCCTTGTGCCAAATTGAAACCATCATCCAAACAAACGTCTCCATTTGCTTTGTTTCAACAATAACATTTCTGCACCCTCTTCTCTTACATTGTACTTTGGAGTAGAAAACGACCACTTGTACGCCAACTGGAAACCTCAAATCAGATACGCAAAGAGGAGGGCGCCTTGTGGAAAGCCAGCCGGCCGGCCAGCCAGCCAGAGCCCCCAGGAGCTGCCGAGAGGAGCGCAGCGTCCAGACACCTGCTCTGCTTATCAACTTCACTCAAATCAAACTTACGACACTCGACCTGATGCTCACGTGCTCCGCAGGCCTGCGTGCTTCACATGCTGTCAAGGGGGGAGAGCTAAAATTAGGACTGGCACCGGCAAGGGGGGCTGCGTCCACTGAGACAACACGCATCTTCACACGCAGACAGGACTTGTGATATTGAAGGCGAGAGGAAGACGATTCGGGGTCTTTGGGGGGCCGCAGCCTCACTCAGCAGAATCAGGCACTGGGCAGGGACGATCATAGACTGGCACAAAGTCTACCAGGACATTGTCCTTTTTGTTTGTACACACTCAATATGTACTATTTAATGTTTACTAAATCTTTCATTTGTAATATAATACTTTGAAAAGCTGAATTCAATTCAAGAAGCATCATAACAAAGACACTGAACATCCTCCTCAGTGGCCACACGGCTCTCTTTTATTATTCAATATGTGGCTGATGATGCCTTTGTCCAGGGTGACTTACAAGATCACGACACGTTACAAAGTATCTATCTATCTAATCCTGCCAACTACACTATCTATCTATCTTTTATATAGTGCCTTTCACATCTATCTATCTATCTATCTATCTATCTATCTATCTATCTATCTATCTATCTATCTATCTATCTATCTATCTATCTATCTAATAAGTATACAGTGCCTTTAACATCTATATGTCAGTTTACATCAAGCTCAGCAGATGAGGCTACTCTTCTTTTTCTTTCTGCTATATCACCCTCTTGATCAGTTTGCAATAGGAAACATACAGACCCAGCTCACATTGCCAAGGCTGCGACTACCTAAAATCTTTTGAATTTCCAGAACATATTAAGTCACACACTTTTGACTAAGACCAAAATCACGGTTCTAGCCCCAATAGTTCACATGCTTTGCCAGATTGCCATACCATAGGTGCTTGATACACAGTGGATCCCATAGCAGTTTTTCTTCTTTTTATTAACTGAATCGGATTCTGCAATCTGCTTCACACTCAGCAGATGTCGCTTGTCTTCTTTTTGTCTTCTTTCATGTCAGCTTCTCAAATAGTTTGCCTTAAGAAACAAACGAAGCCAGTTCATTATGCTATGGCTGGCACTCAAATGTGTTGATTCACCAGTGTGCATCACATTATAAGTTGTCAATTAAAAGATCAAGGTTGTAGCTCATGTAGTTTGCTATTACTAGTAGGTTTCCACACTGCATTTGTTTCATGCCCAGCAGATGCAATAGCAGTCATTCTTCTTTTTCTTCTTCTTCTTCCCTTTCCTATTAATGTAATCGGCTTCAGCAATCTGCTTCACGCTCAGCAGATGTCGCTGATCTTCTTTTTTTACTGTCTTCTGTGTCAGCTTCTCAAACACACAAAGCCAGTTCACTTTCCATGGCTGGCTCTACCTCAGATTTGTTAATTCACTAGTGTATATCGCTTCCTAAGCTGTCAATTCAGACAAAGAACAAGGTTCTAGCCCTTGGGTAGTTTGTGGGTACCAGCAGGTCTCTGAGCAACACATGTTTGACAGTTAAAAGATACCATATCTATTCATTCTTCTTCTTCTTCCTAGGACATTATTCGCTGCTTGATGCTCAGTAGATGTCACTGCTGTTTGTTTTCTTTTTGCCATATCACCTTCTTGATCAGCCTGCCATAGGAAAGACCCAAATCCAACCCACTTTGCCATGATTGATGCTATGTCTAATTTGTTGATTCACCAGCATGTATCAGGTCATAAGCTTTCAAGTAAGACCAGAAAATATTGTCATACACTTTTGATTAAGACCCCAATCAAGATTCTAGCCTCAATACCACCAGATTGCCACACCATATGTGCTTGATCCTCAGCAGATGTCATAGCACATATTCCTCTTCTTTCTATTAATGTAATTGGCTTCCACAATTTGCTTCACGCTCAGCAGATGTCGCTGCTTTTCTTTTTCTTTCAGCCATGTCAGCTTCTCAATCAGTTTACCATAAGGACACACAAACCCAGCTCACTGTCTGAGGTTGGCACTACCTAAAATGTGTTGACTCACCGGTGTGTATCCTAAGACGTAGGTAGTGTGTCCTGAGGGATCATCAGTAGATGGGCTTGCAAAGACTGAACTGTGCTTACAATAAACGCTTTTGCCCACCAGTAAAACAGACAGCAGATGGTGCCACTTTTCCTTCTGCCATGCCATTTTGTTGGGCATTTTACTTTTCCGAGGTTTCGGTGACCTAAATCTTTTTGAATTTGCAGAACATTGCAGGTCATAAGCTTTTGATTTATACCAAGATCAAGTGGTTTGTGAGTAATTGCACAACAGACGCGCAGACTTTATCATTTCATATATTTATATAGATTTGTATTTAATTTTTTCCAGTCTTATCCAGTTTAAACATTAGAAGTTGATATTGTGTAGGTACGACTTTGGAGAAATAATATGTTTTTTAATAAAAAAAAAAAAAGAAAAAGAGTGATATGATATCATTGCTGTTGACAAGTTCGGCTTTCCATGAGCTAATGTAACTTGAAACTCCACTCACTTACCATTTATCATTTGTAGCTTTTTCCTCTTTTGATCCTTTCTTCTCTGTAATTGCTCAACCTAATTTTGTGTAACTTCATAATATGTTATGTGACATTCTTACTTGCTTGCATATTAAACTGACTGAGCCGTGGGTGGGCCCGCAATCCAAAAAACCTTCCTAATTTGTTTGCTGGCTCCTACAATCTGTTTGTATCCTGATTTTCTGGTCAGATCTTGAACTGAACACCAGCAATGTGTTGAGAAAAAATCAAACAAGAAAGGAAAAACTGATTTTTTCAAATCTAAATCATCCATCTGTACCATAGAATAATCCAGTTTAGGGTGGCCAGAGCTGGGGCCTAACCTAACATCACCAGGTTCAAGGCAGGAAAGAAGGAAAGAAAGAATCCTGCTTTGGGTCCATCACAGCTTCCTAGCCACACTACAGTAACCCCTACTGGCTCAAGTGAGAGCTGAAGAATAATGGAATCCGCCTGCCTCTGGGGTTACTGGAGGGAAACCCAACAGTCCACACAGACAGTGACAGCCTGGCGTTATTAGCATCCTGGCTAAGTGCTGTGCCACCCTGCTGCCCAAGTGCTGTAAGTTAATGTCAATGTTAAATTCCTATAAGCATTGCTTAGTTAAAATGCATGCTTTTACATATACCGTATAGTACAGTATACAGAAAGGGAAACCAGCACAGATTAGGTGCTCACCCCGGACCCCATAGAATGAAAATGAACAAAATGAAATGATCTTTTTACAAAGATGTTTGTGACGTCTTTTCAGATGCCGGACCAATACAGAACTGAGTTCAGAGGGAGGAGTCTTGAGTCACATGCGTATCAAGGCAGGAAGGGGCGGGTCCAGCCGAGACATGGAAGTGACATCAGCAGTGGAATGGCTGTCAGTTTTCCATTCTGCAGAGGAGGGAGGAGAGAAGGCATTTGAATACAGCGCCATCCCCTGGCTCAGCAGGTAACTACCATCACCAGAGCCCTTCAGCTGCCTCCCAAGTGCAAGTGTGTGACAATATATGAGGGTAAACAAGTAAAGGCAACCACAAGAGATGCAATACAACACATTCACAATGGCTTGTGGGTATTATGAAGACACACTGCTCAGTGATCTGCCTTTAGGTCAAATGAACATGGCCTCTCCACTGTGGGGCTCCACCATTGTAGTGAGGTGTCTTTGGTGGGGCTGTAGTGTTAGTATCAGAAAACTACCAAGTGCCATCTGGATGTCCAAGGAAACTTCAAAACATCATTGTGAGTGCCGCTTTGTGGCTCGGGTTGCCAAAAATTCGTGACATCATTCATTCACAGCTGGAAGTGGGATTCGTACGCTACTCCACTACTTCTTATGTCCCGCTCAGATGGAGAGCGAATTCTTATCCTAGTCTGGCTTTAGTGCAATGTCATTCTGAGATGCTTGATAAATTATAGGCTCTGGTCTTCATTTCCTCTCTTAACTGACCCTCATGGACCTCTTAATACAATCATCACATACATTCATTTGAATGAAAATGTAATCAGAAAGTAAAAAAAAATAAATAAATCCACCTTAAAAATGAAAAAACTGTCTGCGTAACTGTTCAGTTACTATGTCTCTATATTCCAACAGATGGTGCCTCACAGACATTTACAGTGATAAAATGCATTGCATTTGTCGGTCCAACAGATGGCATTATGAATGTTAATACTGCTGTCACAAACCCTATACCAAATATCATATAACAGAGACATATGTATTGCATCTGTCATTCCAACAGATGGCGCATTATGAATGTTAATACTGCTGTCAGGAACCCTATAACAAATGGTATATAACAGAGACATATGCATTGCATCGGTCATTCCAACAGATGGTGCCTCGCAGACATTTACAGTGATAAAATGCATTGCATTTGTCGGTCCAACAGATGGCATTACAAACATTAACACTGCTGTCACAAACCCTATAACAAATGGCATATAACAGAGACATGTGCATTACATCAGTCATTCCAACAGATGGTGCATTATGAATGTTAATACTACTCTCAGGAACTCTATACCAAATATCATATAACAGAGACATATGCATTGCATCGGTCATTCCAGCAGGTGGTGCATCCCAAATGTTAATACCCCTTTCATGAACCCTATAACAAATAGCATATAACAGAGAAATATGTTTATGATGCATCATCTGTTGGAATGACAAAAGCAATACATTTTATCACTGCATAATACATTCCAGTAGATGCCCTGAGGACATTAACGCTTAGGCCAGTGGCTCTCAGCCTGTGGGGCGGGACCTCCTAGGGGGGCGCGAAGTAACAAAAAGGGGGGTATATCAAAAAAGATGTAAAAAAAAGAAAACAAGAATCAAAAATATGAAAAAAACATCTGTTGAAACCAAAACAAATTAACTTAAACTACATTCTGATACTATAAATATAGAGTTAGATAAATGTCGATAAAAGTTAAGTAGGTATAATAAAATATGCATCTACATTTCAAAAAAATGTTAGGGGGGGTGCGATTAAAACTGTTATGAAAACTCGGGTCACAAACACTTTAAGGTTGAGAAACGCTGGCTTAGACCATTACTGCAGATAATACTGTAATAAACACAAAGAGAGACATAAAAAGATTGAGACGCCACCCTGTTTAATAGCTGGTCTTTAACCAAGAAGAAAAAACTATAAAGTCAAATATAGTGTCAGGCATGATCAGGTAAGTGACATCTTTCTCAGATGCGAGTCAATTAAGACTTCCGGTTTCCATTGACCCTTCCGTTTAAACATTCCTCGCAAGTTATAAACTAAAGAGTTCCTAAGCATAAAAGTCTCAAAAAGCCTGGAAATGTCAACTAGAGGGGGAAATACCATCAAACCCCGGCAGGTAACAAAAAGGGAAATAAAGAATCTTTATGAACAAAAAGATTTATTGATACCAATATGCTTAGAGGAGCTCAAGGCTAATGGTCCAGAAGGCAATGTCTTCTAAATAGGCAATTCCAAAAGCAATACACAGACTCCAGGGAATGGTCAAAAGACAGAGCAGAAGGTCACCAAAATCCAGTAAATCACAAAGATATTCACAGGGACTGTAGGTTTTCCCAGCCTGAGGGCAGTGACTTGATGATGGTGGGCAGGAGGCCACACTTCTTGGTGGACCACCCACAAAAAAGACACTGAACCGCAAGTCAAATATGGTGCCGGGCACAATCAGGGAAGTCAATTAGGACCGCTGGTTTCAATTTTGTTGTCCATTTAAACACTCTTTGGGTGTTACAAACACAGATAGTAAATAAAGAAATAAAAATACCTGAACGTACATACAACCGAAAAGAATGGAGACTTGACGAGAGTTCTGCAAGGCTGGAGTGGACAGTCGCTGTTCATATTTGATTACTCTGTTTTGATTGTTGCTTTCTTCTTCTAATTATCTTTCCCTTAAATGAACAGAACTGCTGTATGAAAATTAAGAAAACAGTTACTGTCACTGGAACACATGCCACCACAGCCAAGGGACGCGCTGTCCCCCTGTTTCTATTTACTTGTGTGAACTTTTAATGTTAATTATGAATCAAAGGCAAAATAATGACTTTAGTGCCTTGAACATTTCACACACATTTTATTAATTTATTTCAATACATCTGTTATGTACTTCATCCTTATAATTCTAAAAATATGTTTTATGTTGGCTTCTATAAGTAAATATGAGCTCAACAAACGAATCTGTAGCAGGTGTGAATGAGAGAGCAGCGGGGCTTTTGAACTGCGGTGGCAAGCTTGGTGGTGGGCCACCCCCCATGCCCCCCTTACCCATGCATACCCAGTGCAAAATCCAGACAGATTCCAAGAATTTAACATACGATTGATAAGAACTCTTATGACATCAGGGTGAGTGTTCGACTTTAGAAAGAGAAGCGGATCAGTGGGGTAGCCTCAGTAAAGCCAGAATGGGTAGGTGCTAAGGTAGGCGAATGTGATGAGTTGAAATCTAAGTAATCAACGCAATCAGCATTAATGTTTGCAGAGCACCATCTGTTAGAATGTATTTTGTAATTCATTTGTAACACAATACATTGCATTTGTCATTCCAACAGATGGCACATCACAAACATTAACACTCTTTTTACGAATCCCACACCAAATGGCATATAATGTAGACATACGTATTGCATTTGTCATTTCAACTGATGGCGCATCAAAACCATTTGTAGTAATGCATTTTATTAGTACAAATGTTTGTGATGTGTCACCTGTTGGAATGAGACATGAATTCATAGATCTTTGTTTTATGAATCCCACACCAAAAGGAACATGACAGGGATCTATGAATTCATGTCTCATTCCAACAGGTGGCACATCACAAACATTTGTACTAATAAAATGCATTACTACAAATGGTTTTGATGCGCCATCAGTTGAAATGACAAATGCAATACGTATGTCTACATTATATGCCATTTGGTGTGGGATTCGTAAAAGCAGTATTAATGTTTGTGATGCACCATCTGTTAGAAAGACAAATGCAATGCATTTTATTACTAAATATGTTTGTGATGTGCCACCTGTTGGAATGATGAATACAATTAATAGGTCTCTGCTATGTGCTATTTGGTATGGACTGCTCAAAAGCAGTGTTAATGTTTGTGATGCTCCAACTGTTAGAATGACAAATGCAATGCTTAGATCTCTGTAATGTGCCTTTTGGTATGGGATTCGTAAAAAAGTCGTGTTAATGTTTGCCATCTGTTGGAATGACATACGTTACACATTTCATTACTACAAATGATTGTGATGCACCATCTATTGGAATGACAAATGTAATGCATTTTAGTACTACAAACATTTGTGATGTGTCTCTGTTATATGCCATTTGACGTGGGATTTGTAAAAGCAGCGTTAATGTCTATGATGTACCATCTGTTGCAATGACAAATGAAATGCGTAGATCTCTGTTATTTGCCTTTTGGTATGGGATTCATGAAAGAAGTGCTAATGTTTTTGATGCACTAAGTGTTAAAATGGCAAACGTAACGCATTTCAATACTAAAAGTGTGTGTGCTGTACCACCTGTTGGAATGATGAATACAATGCATACGTTTCTGTAATGGGCGTCCTAAAAGCAGTGTTAATGTTTGTTTTTTGCTTGTTGCCAGAATGGCTTTGCATTTGTTTTAAGTCTGCTCGCACACAGGGCGGTTTTCTTTTTATACTTTTTTCTTTGGCTCTACGGCTATGAACTAAACGGGGTGACCTGGCTGGCACCCCAGGCATTCCTTTTGCCTCCTGCCCAAACTCTCCACCAGTCACAGCATGTGCAGTTAAAGTGAATATGTGCCATGCAATTAGCAGTGGGTACAAAAGCTGAGACAATAAACCCAAGCTGACCACAATAATGAGATCATGAAAATAAATAAGAAGCGCCACACTGAGAGCACAGCCTAATGCCTATTAGTAATTTATAAGAATACTTTTTTCCCCAGATGTTTTCTTTTATTCGTCTTATTCTGCTTTTCTCTTTTGCATGACACTAACAAATGACGCACAGGAGATACTCAGCACCCCTTCCAGCACTGTGAAGAGTACGATGGCAAGATAACATCCAATCGTCCATCCATTACTGAACTCAGTTCATCCAATTCAGGGTCTCAGGCACAAGTTTGGCACCAACCATGGACCGGGCGTGGGTAGTTAGAGAGTCACCAGCTCAGCAGGAGTCCCGTCTCAAACACAGGGAAAGATTTTTACTGGGAGAACAAGAAGTGGTTGGAATTTCCTGCCAAAGTCGCTACCTGAAAGGCCAACCCGCACTGTTCTCAAACCCTAAACACTAACTGAACATCAAAGCTGAAGGAGAAATGAACAACACATACACACAATATGGCCAGATGTCAGTGGGCTTCACTCCACGTGGTCAGGTGCATCAAATCTCCAGGGACAAACTAATGGGTTGCACTGAAGCGTTCACTAACTTGAAACCTGGCACTGCCATAGCATGCCACCTATTCCACAAGTCATGGCGTGAAACTTCTGCTGCTCTTATTATGTTGTGGAATCGTTGAGGAGCAACAACAGCTCAGCCACGGAGTGGTAGACCACCCAACAACAACAACAACAACATTTATTTCTAGAAGTACTTAACAAGATGAAGAAAGAAGAAAGAAAAATATAAAAATAAGATTAGGCAACGGTAAGTAACAAAGTAAGAAAGTAAGGTGTGATGATCAGGAGGACAGAAAAAACAAAGAAAAACCCAGAAGGCTTGAGAGAAAAAAAAAAAAAAAAACAAAATCCAAGGCCATAAGACCACCTGGCCAGCCCCCACTGGGCATTCTACCTGACATCAGTGATCTCAATCAGTCCTCATGGTTTATAGGCATCATGTGAAAGAATTTGATGATGATGATGGTCATGTGGACATCTGGCCTTCACTCCATCAATGGAGGGACTGCATGGTGCCCTGATCAGGTGGTGGGGGGCGCAGATCACCAGCACAGAAAAACAGAAAAAGAACAGCAGAGAAAAGTACGGGTTAGTATGGAGCTATGAAAAAAAACAATAATTAAAAACATATACAGAATATCAGGGTTACATTATAAGAAAGCCATGTTCAAATAATAGCAGCTTTTCAAGTGCTCCACCATACTAGCCTGATGAATTTCTATTGGTGAACTCGTATTCCAGATTTGAGGTGCATAACAGCAGAAGGCCGCCCGCCTGCCTCACCACTTCTTTTATGTTTAGCTCCTGGAATTATAAGAAGACACTCATTTGAAGATTTAAGGTTACGATTTGCAGTGTATGGTGTGAGTCATTCTGAAATATAAGATGGAGCTTTGTAAACCATCAGCAGTATTTTAAAGTTAATTCTAAATGGCACCGGTAACCAGTGTAATGACGCTAGGACTGGGGTGATGTGCTCGCATTTTCTTTTCTTAGTTAAGATTCTGGCCGCTCCATTCTGCAATCGCTGTAATCGATTGATGACTTGTTTGGGGGGCATCCTGAGAGGAGTGTGTTACAGCAATCTAGTCGACTGAAAACAAAAGTGTCAACTCATTTGTCAGCATTTTGCAAAGTTATAAGGGGTCTAACTATTGTTATATTCCTAGTAATCTATGTGATTTAAAATTCAGGTCAGAGTCAATAGTTACCCCTAAATTCTTTACCTCTGTCTTGACTATTAAGCCTAATGGATCAAGTTTATTTCTAATAAACTTTGGCAATCACTAAGATTTCTAACGCAAACTCAAAGAATGTGGAAGCGCATAGAAATGGCCTTTGCTCTGGGGCATCGCTCACAACAAAGCTCCAAACTGCCTCTGGAAACAACACTAGCACAACAACAGGAGCTTCACGATTCTCACTTATTTCATTCGCAAATAAACACGTCACTACCCAAGAATCAGTCTAACGATTCTCGTTCATTTAATTCGGGAATAAGTCACTACCTGAGAATCAATGTAACGACTCTCGTTTATTTCATTCAAGAACGAACAAGTCACTACCTGAAAATCAGTCTAACGATTCTCGTTCATTTGATTTACAAACAAGTTTCTACCTAACGGTCTGTCTGTCTAATGATTTTTGTATATTTAGTTTGCAAATGAACGAGTCACTAAGCACTAATCTGTCTAACGATTCTAATTTATTTAATTCTCAAATGAACACGTCACTACCTAAGAATTAGTCTAACGATTCTCGCTTATTTAATTTGCAAATGAGGAGTCACTATGCAAGAATCAATCTAACTATTCTCGTTTATTTCATCAAGATCGAACAAGTCACTACCTGAGAATCAATCTGGTGATTCTCGAGATTCATGAGTCACTTCATGAGAATCAGTCTCACAAATCTCATTCATATAATTTGAATCACTATCTAACTATTTACTTAATTTGCAGATGAACGAGTCACTATTTCTAATGATTCTCAAGTGAACAGGTCTACCTAACGGTCTGTCTAATGATATTTGTTAACAAGTCACTACCTGTCTAGAATCAATCTGAGAATAAATGATTCGTTTATTTCATTCAAGAACGAACAAGTCACTACCTGATTTGATTCATGAATAAGTCACTACCTGAGAATCAATGTAACGACTCTCGTTTATTTCATTCAAGAGAATCAGTCTCATTCTTATTTATTTGATTTGCAAATCACTACCTATTCATATTCTCGTTTAATCACTACCTGAAAATCAACTGAGTCACTTTCTACCTAACGGTCTGTCTGTCTAATGATTTTTGTATTAATCTAACAATTCACATTTAATTTATTTAATTCTCAAATGAACACGTTTTAGTCTAACGATTCTCGCTTATTTAATTTGCAAATGAGGAGTCACTATGCAAGAATCAATCTAACTATTCTCGTTTATTTCACTCAAGATCGAACAAGTCACTACCTGAGAATCAATCTGGTGATTCTCGTTTATTTGATTCATGAATGAACGAGTCACTACATGAGAATCAGTCTCACGAATCTCATTCATATAATTTGCAACTGAGTCACTACCCAAGGATTAATCTAACAATTCACATTTACTTAGTTTGCAGATGAACGAGTCACTAAATAAGAATCAGTCTAATGATTCTTGTTCATTTGATTTGTGAACAGGTTTCTACCTAACGGTCTGTCTAATGATATTTGTTAACTTAATTTGAAAATGAATGAGACACTAAGCAAGAATCTGTCTAACGATTGAAATTTATTTAATTCGGGAATAAGTCACTACCTGAGAATAAATGTACCGATTCTCGTTTATTTCATTCAAGAACGAACAAGTCACTACCTGAGAATCAGTCTCACGATTCTCATTCATTTGATTTGCAAATGAGTCACGACCCAAGAATCAGTTTAACAATTTTCGTTTATTTAGTTTGCAAATAAATGAGTCACTAAGTAAGAATCTGTCTAACGATTCTCATTCATTTAATTCACAAACGAAGGAGTCACTACCCAAGAATCAGTCTGATGACTCTTGTTTATTTGGTTTCTGAACGAAGTCACTACCTGAAAATCAGTCTAACGATTCTCGTTCATTTGATTTGTGAACAAGTTTCTACCTAACGGTCTGTCTAACGATTCTCATTTATTTAATTTGCAAATGAACAAGTCGCTACCCAAGAATCAGTCTAATGATTCTCGTTACCTTAACTCGAAAATGAATGAGACACTAAGCAAGAATCTGTCTAACGATTGACGTTTATTTAATTCATGAATGGGTCACTACCTGAGAATAAATGTACCGATTCTCGTTTATTTGAATCATGAACAAGTGAGTCACTAACTGAGAACCAGTGGAACGATTCACATTCATTTGATTCGCAATCAAATTTCTACCCAATGATCATCTAATGATTCTCGTCAATTTAATTTGTTAATGAACAAGTCACTAGGATGGCACAGTGAGTAGCGCTGCTGCCCCGCAGTTAGGAGACCCGGGTTCACTTCCCAGGTCCTCCCTGCATGGAGTTTGCAGGTTCTCTCCGTGTCTGTGTGGGTTTCCTCCCACCGTTGCAGGTTATGTGCATAGTGTGTGTGTGCCCTGTGGTGGGCTAGTGCCCTGCCTGGGATTTGTTCCTGTGGTAGCTGGGATTGGCTCAAACAGACCCCTGTGTTAGGATATAGCGGGTTGGAGAATGACTGACAAGTCACTACCTGAGGGTCAATCTAACAATTCTCTTTCATTCGATTTGTGAATGCGTTACAACTCAAGGATCAGTCAAACAATTCTCTTTCATTCACTTGTGTACTAAATGGACGGTGTGGACGGCACTTCCTATCCATTCTAGTGTTGGGCTCAGTGGAAAAGGCACCCCAGTTGCTTAATTTTTACAGTTTAAATTATTAGACGGACCTACCCCCCCAACCACAAATACTAACCTTAAACTTAGTGGGGAGTGGAACATAGTTGCCTATAGGTCCCTAATGTTAAAAATGAAAATCAGATTTGCGTCACAATCATAGAAAAGGGTACTAGCCGTCCATGCCATCCGTTTAGTACACAAGTACCCTTGTCCATTTGATTCACGAACAAACGAGTCCCTACCCTAAGGATCAATCTAAAGATTCTTCTTTATTTGAGTCATGAACGACGAGTCACTACCCCAGAAACTGTCTAACGATTCTCATTCATCTGCTTCACAAAGGAGTCGTTGCCCAGGAATCAGTCTAATGATTCTCATTTATTTAATACGCAAACGAACGAGTCCCTACCCAAGGATCAGTCTAACGACTTGTTCATTTGATTCATCAACAAATAATTATGAGATGCGTAACTCTCGTTCACTTGTGACTTATTTCAATTATACATCATAAATGTGTTATCATGTATTGTGTATGGAAACAGGAAACTTCATTATTATGTAAATAACTGTACATTTACATACAGTATATAAAATAGGTTACATATAAATTAATAAACAATGATATTACTTCTATACACACAAACATATAATCTCTATCTAAGAATAGTATGAATTATTAAATCATATATTTGTGATGCGGTCAGAGGGGATGACTTCCCAAATACACCAGACAGTAAATGATTCAAAAGGGCTGCGTCACGTAAACGGTAGATTGGCAAAGTGAATCGAAATGCCCATCACTAGCTCCCTGTGCCAGTGGCACGATCAGACTGGGGCTGCTAAGAGTGGCAGCCTTCATTGACCCGTCTGTGACACCGCCCTGCTGGTCCGAAGCGTCTCAATCTTTCTCTCCTGCTCTCTCATCTTGAAGGTTTCCTGCAGGACTTGCCAAATGCCTCGTGCTGGGAGATTCTGGCAGGAAAGATAAGCAATGGCCAGGGACGCGCTCTGGTAATGACAGTTTGGCCATGGAAGACATGTGATTTTGGTGGCAGCATAATTTTCATTTTGTCATTGTACATATTTTTTGCTGTTATTTTTGAAGAGTCAGCAATCACGTCTGCCATGGATGGGTTTTTAGGTATGGGGTGGTGTTCCGCCAGCACTACAGTATATCATTGCTGTTAAATATGGTAGTTAGTGATTAAAAATGTAATTCATAAATTGTCTGCCGCTGCCTGTGATCTTCCTGTGGTGGCCGCCGGCTTCAGACACCCTGACCGCCCTGGGATTCTCTAAGCTGCATGGCGGTCTGATATCTCCAATCTTATTCTGAGGCCAGCTGCTGCTGCTGCTGCTGACGTTGACTTGGTCTCCAACTTCTGCTGCCACCATTTAGTCTTAAACTGGGCTTACATCAAAGGAGACCAAATTGTAATCCCACTGGTCTTTAATTCCACGATGAACACTTGTGGTGAAAAGTGTCCAGCAGATATGGACGTCAGGGCAGTGTTGGGCTTTCGATGCTTTGGACAACTGGTCATTACCTATGGCTGAGTGGTAGTACGACGTGCACCTTTACAACAAAAGAAGTCAGCGATCTAGTGGACCAGTTTGAATTCATTGTGGGCTTTCAGGGTTACAATTACACATAAGCGGTCTAAAACTGGGGGCTCCATCTCCGGGCCTGGTGGGCCGCGGTGGCTGCAGGTTTTCATTCTCACCCTTTTCCTAATCAGCTTTCACTGCTAATTAACTCCTTTTCCATTCATTTTCATAGCCCTGTTTTTAAGGATTCGTCCATCTCAGTTGATTCTTTTCTTCATGAAATGGCAGCCAAACAGAAATGAGATGTGAAACGAGCCGACAGGTAATCAGCTAAATTGGAGCTTCAAACCAATTTCACTCCGACCTTAATGAAAAGCCGACTCGTCTTGTTATTTAAACTCGTTATTTAATTCCATGGCTTGTCGGTGCTCTTTATCTGCCACAGTAAACATTTCCAAAAGTGTGGATTTTGTATTTTGTTCTAGGAACACCATCAAAATGTCCTGGTGAGCAGAGCAGATCAGCCTTACTGAGATTTCCACCTTTCTTTATTTACAGTTTAACGTCGTGTTTTTGGCTCGTTTTGTGTCTCATTATTGCTTGGCTGCTAATTAAGGAAGAAAGAAAAGACTCAGGTGTCTGAGTCCATTAAAATGAAGGCAAAAGAAATGAATTAGCAGGAAACCGGATTAAGAAGATGGTTAGAATGAAAAGCTGCAGCCACTGCGGCCCTCCAGGACTGGAGCTGGGGACCCCTGGTCTACAAATATCCAGATTATCGGTTAAGTGGTGCTGTAAGGTCCAAAACGCGCTTTACCTTGGTGCCCCCTAGCCGTCTGCTAGTTATCAGGTGACACCTTCTCCATGTTGCTCGTTGGGCGGCACTCATTGGATTGACCCACACACACGTTACAATGGGAAAGCCTGAGGAGCTCAGTGCAGACGTGACAAAGTGGACTGTAGGTTCACACAGGTCTCTGGGAGCCTTTTCTTAACATCTTCAGATTCCATGGTGTTCATTCACTTCAGCGCAGCGGGTAGCGCTGCTGCCTCGCAGTTAGGAGACCCGAGTTTGCTTCCTGCATGGAGTTTGCATGTTCTCCCCGTGTCTGTGTGGGTTTCCTCCCACAGTTCAAAGACATGCAGGTTAGGTGCATTGGCGATTCTAAATTGCCCCTAATGTGTGCTTGGTGTGTGTGTGTGTGTGCCCTGCGGTGGACTGGCACCCTGCCCGGGGTTTGTTTCCTGCCTTGCGCCCCGTGTTGGCTGGGATTGGCTCCAGCAGACCCCTGTGACCCTGTAGTTAGGATATAGCGGGTTGGGTAATGGATGGATGGATTCACTTCAAACAATTGTTTTGTGTGCTTTCTCCGTTCCATAGATGACATCTTCATAATCTGGACTGCCAGGGAGGAGGACCTCCTCCATTCTCATAATGAATAGAATTATTTCCACCCCAACATGAAGCTGAAGCTGAATTACTCAAAAACACAAGTCAGCTTCCTTGACACCACCGTTCAACTGAAAGACAACCCCCTTGTAACTTCTGTTTTTCACAAACCGACAGACAGACGGACCTACCTGAGAAGTCACAGCTTCCACCCCAAGCACATAAGGCACTCCATTATTTTCAGCCAATTTTTCATTTGCTCAGACCAGACAGACCAGGATAAACAACTGCAGGAGCTTAGACAAGATGTCATCAGACCCCCCAAAACAACAGACACTCAAATAAGAAGAGCTACTGCCATACCCAGAGACCACCTTTTGAAATAGAAAAACAAAGACAACAAGAAGCGCATCCCCTTTGTTGTCACCTATAACCCAACATCTTCAAGCACTTCGAAAAATTATAAAAGAGCTTCAGCCAGTGCCACACAATGACGGAACACTGAAAAATGGATTTCCAGAACGTCCCCTCCTGGCATACAGACAAAACACCAAACTGGCAGCAACTACTTGTCCAAAGCTCCCTAAGTGAACCAACAGAAAATGGCACATCTCCCTGCCTACAGAAAAGATGTCCTTACGTTTATAATACAGACTGTGTAGTTATACCACCCTGCCAACTGGAACATCGCATGAAGGGATCATTTTCCTGCTGATCATCTGATGTGGTCTCCCTCATTCTCTGTATGAAATGTCCTGACACTACACTCTCTTTGGGAGAAACTGGACAAACACAAAGAATGAACTTACACAGGTGCCACATTAAACACAGCAACAGAGATGTTCCAGTAGCCGCCCACTTCAACAGCCATGGACACTGTGAGAGGGACTTTAAAGTCACAGGGCTTATGTATTATCGTGGTATCTCCCTCTACTTCCCCTTTACCTAGGGGTAAGTGTACTCACCATCGCACCTTAAGATTGTCACACACATACGTAGCTATACGCATACACACTGACCCTAACCACAACCGTGCCCCATGAATGACACACACACACAGCTGATTAAGCTTTAGCACTTTAAACCACACAAGTGCCTTAGGAATAACAGCCTGTCACTTTCTCAGCACTTCAAGGGACTTGAACAACATACAATGTTTTAATCACCTTAGTCAGTGGGTGGGCCTCTCTGGAAGTGTCTTAAATTGGTTTGAATTCTATCTAGTAGGTAGAAAATTCTTTGTTAGTTGTGGTAATTATACTTCAAAGACCCCTGATATTCTATATGGTGTTCCACAAGGCTCTATCCTGAGTCCGCTGCTCTTTTCAATTTACATGCTTCCGTTAGGTCAGATTATCTCGGGGCATAACGTGAGCTACCACAGCTATGCTGATGACACGCAGCTGTACTTATCAATAGCACCTGATGACCCCAACTCTATTGTTTCACTAACACAATGTCTTACTTGTGTTTCTGAGTGGATGAGTAGTAATTTTCTCAACCTAAATAAAGAAAAAACTGAAATTTTAGTGATTGGCAATAATGGATATAATGAGGTTATTAGAAATTAACTTGATGCATTAGGATTAAAAGTCAAGATGGAGGTAAAGAATTTAGGGGTAACTGTTGACTGTGACCTGAATTTTAAATCGCATATTAATCAGACCACTAGGACAGCATTTTTTCACTTAAGAAACATAATAAATGTTACATCTCTTATATCATAGAAAGATGCTGAGAAATTAGTTCACCCTTTTGTTTTCAGTCGACTAGATTACTGTAACACACTCCTCTCAGGACCACCCAAAAAAGAGATAAATCGACTGCTACGAGTGCAAAATGGAGCTGCTAGAGTCCGAACTAGGAAAAGAAAATCCAAACACATTTCTCCAGTTTTGATGTCACTACACTGGTTACCTGTGTCATTCAGAATTGACTTTAAAATACTGCTTATGGTTTACAAAGCCTTAAATAATCTGCTCCATCTTATATATTGGGGTGTCTGACACCTTATATTCCAAATCGTAACCTTAGATCTTCAAATGAGTGTCTGCTTAGAATTCCAAGAGCTAAACTTAAAAGAAGTGGTGAGGCGGGCAGGCCTTCTGCTGTTATGCACCTCAAATCTGGAATAGCCTGCCAATAGGAATTCGCCAGGCTGATACGGTGGAGCTCTTTAAAAAACTGCTAAAAACTCATTACTTTAACATGGCTTTCTCATAACTTAATTTTAGTTTAATCCTGATGCTCTGTATATTCAATTAATTATCATTACTATTCATGGTGGCTCCAAAATCCATACTCACCCCTACTCTCTCTTCTGGTTCTTTTGCCGGTTTTCTGTGATCAAAGCACCGTGATGTCCCTACATTGATAGATTAAAGGCCAGAAGTCCACATGACCGTCATCATCAAGTCCTTCCATGTGAACCCTGAATACCATGAGGACTAATTGAGATCATTTATGTTAGGCAAAATGCCCAGAGGGGGCTGGGTGGTCTTGTGGCCTGGAACCCCTGCAGATTTTATTTTTTCTCTCCACCCATCTGGAGTTTTTTTTTCGTTTTTTCTGTCCTCCCTGGCCATCGGACCTTACTTTTATTCTATGCTAATTAGTTTTCTCTGATTTTAATTCTTACTTTGTCTTTTTTTTTTTCTCTTTCTTCATCATGTAAAGCACTTTGAGCTCATTATTTGTATGAAAATGTGCTATAGAAATTAATGTTGTTGTTTTAATGATATCTCAGACTTAAATAGTTCTTTTGGTCTCCAAGAATACATTTAAAATTGTGAATTTCCCCTTGGGATTAATAAAGTATCTATCTATCTATCTATCTATCTATCTATCTATCTATCTATCTATCTATCTATCTATCTATCTATCTATCTATCTATCTATCTATCTATCTATCTATCTATCTAAACAAACAGCATCCTTGACTATAGGCCATTTATCAGCCAACAATGTCTTAACTGATGTCCTGTTCCCTACTATTGGGTGGAGCGCACACCCTCAGCCTTAATAAACCTCGCAGCACAGAGCGTATGGAAAACCTCCAGCTGCACCAGCTGCTCAGAGAAATCTACCTTATTACTTCAGTCACTCTAGACATGAAGACAAAGCATAGAAAGTTAAAAGCAGCATGACATTTATTACAGGAATAATAATACCAGTAGAACAAAGAATAATAGAAAATAGGACTGATAGTAAAGTCTGGATATATATAGTCTTTAGGAAACACTTTCGAAAAAGTAAAAATGACAAGGATGAATGTTGCAGGTGAATTGTGATTTCGCACTGGTAGTTGTTCATGAGACGCCTTTCTGATTTTCAGATCAGATTTCTGATGTCGCTCTGTTCCGTTCTCTTGACGTCTTTGTTCCTTCTTTTTCCTCCCTCCTCTGTCGCTCTTCAGCTGAGGCATATTTATTATAAAATTCTACCCTTTTGCCATATGTAATTGTTAGATATTCTGATTGGCTGGCTGTCAATATGATGAATGAATTCACTGCCCGTTTTCCCAAACAATAAAACTTTTTTTGATGTTGCTTAATACCTCTTCCTTTCCCAGGCTGTAAAAGAATTTAGCAACTTGTTGTCCCAGATGCCCAGGTTATAAACTAATCATTAGCCTTAGGCACCAGCATGTCTTTCTTTCTTTGTTGGAACAGCTGTTTTAAAAGTGAGGTACAACTGGGAAGAGGATATGCTTTTGATTTCTCCTGAATATAGTTCATCTGTTGTTTTGTTTTGAACAAAATATAATGGAAATGTAAACCAAAATGTACAGATTTTGTACCCCATAACAGCTTATGGGCAACTTCAGAACACAGCAAGAGAGAAAAGAATGGGAAGTTAAACTCCTGCTAAAATTGAACACATTACAACATGGTGTGAATAGAGACAAGTCTGTGACGGGTGGCTGGGTCCCATACCCGGCTGGGACACCCCTACTACATATGCTCTGGGGGAGCAGCCATGGGCGTCTCAGTACCTCCCCCGGGACGCTTGGTGGCAGCCTCCCTGGCTGACGATGGTGCCTCAGTTTCCCGCAGGATTCCATGGGAGATGGAGTTCTCCACAGCCCTGTTGGGATTTGGGGTGGCTGCCAGGGGGTGCTGCATGGATCCTGGAGCTCTACAGCCCTGCCCGGAAGTGCAATCAGGAACAGGTGATCAAGCAGCTGGAGCACTTCCGGGTGGGCTGTAAAAAGGACCGGCAACCTCCACTCAAGGCCTGAATCGGGAGGAAGAGGATGAAGTTGCCTGGGAGGAGTGGTGGTGCCAGAAGAAGTGTTGTGATTTGTTTTGTGCTTAGTACTTGGTACTGTTTTCTGGCTGGGGGGTTCACGGGGAAGACGTGCCCTCCACCCGAAGAAAGAAATGAAGGCTTTGTGTTTTTACACGTGCCTCTGTGTAAGTCTGTGCCAGGTCGGGCGCTATATAGCATCCAATTCACAAGTCTTATGGCCAGCGATGAGGATTGTTGGCATCTCTCGGACACCCATTGTATTGGAAAACTCATCAGAAACCTCCAAAGAATTTGTTGGACAGTCATCTTATCTAAAGATCTTGACCATACGTTGTTCTCCTCTATTGCTAAATGAATCTTAGTTTTTTACATTCAAGATGTCTTACTCGAAGTTTTCCCAATGCTGTCTCTGCCCTGATGTGTATATAAACACAAGGGGAAGAAGGGGCCTGAGTCGCCTCGAAAGCCTGCATATTGTAATCTTTTTAGTTAGCCAATTAAAGGTGTCACTACATCCATAATGGCTAACACGGTACAACACCTTAGTACTACAAATAGTTGTTTTGCAAGTTATTTGGAGCCAAGTTCTGGAAGAAGACCCAAATCTGCCAGGCCCTCAGCTGAGAGGAAATGGCTCTGGATGATCAGATGCAATCTAAGAGCCGCCAAGAGAAACGTCTGCCATGAACTGGAAGGAGCTGGGACATCCAGCGTCACTGTCTTCCGTCAAGAGAGTTTTGCATCACCTCAGGCCGAGAGGTTGCCATATAAGAGGGAAGCCCCCGCTGCAAAATCGACACCCTCAGGCTCGATGAAAGTTTCTGGCTGCGCACTTTAACTATGAAAACGCTTTAAGGTCAGATGAGACAAAGATGGAGATGTTTGGTCACAAGGACCAGAGGTGTGTTTGGAGGAGAAAAGGTGAAGAACACGGTGCCAACTGTCAAGCACACTGGTGGTGGTGGCAGCATCAAGCAGTGGGGTATGTGTTGCTGCCAGTGGAATTGGCGCATTGCACAACATGAATGGAATAAAGAAGAAGAGGAGTTACCTCAGAATTCAAACCAGCAGCTAGAAGGTTGAACTGGGACTGAGCTGGGTGATCCGACAGAGCATTGACCCTAAACATACAGCAGAGCTGCTCTTGGAATGGCTAAATCAGGCTGGCATTCAGTGCTGGCAATGGCCGTCCCAGAGTCCTGACCTCAACCCTAATGAAAACATGTGCTTGGAAACCAAGAAACTTGGGTGGACTCTTCCAAATCTACCAAGGAGAGCGGTCCAAGCGTTCTTGCCAGAATTCTGCCCGAAGCCTGTTGATGGATACCAGAAGCCTCTGCTCAGGGACATTTAACCAAATATGAGCTCCGTAGGGTGGATACTTCTGACCCAGTATATATAATGTTGACCCTGAGAATGGGACACGTGACCTGCATTGTGAGGGAGCGTCAGTTACGGCACTACGGCCATGTGGTGCGATCCCCAAGGGTGATCTGGCTCACAGGACCCTCATTGTTGAGGACCTGAGTGGTTAGGCCAGGCCAAGGGGACGCCCATGTGACACCTGCCTGTGGCAGATAGATGGGCGGGACTGGGCCGCATGTCTGCCTAGGGGGTCTGGCAACCAGGGTCCTGAGCTGTTTGGTCATGTGGTGTGCACGGCAACATGCTGTACCAGTGCATACTCACCAACCTGACCTGATGGATTCAGAAAACCCACAATTAATTCGAAGTTACGCAATACATTTTTTATTTTGTTTTTCTGTAAGAATGTTGTCACAAAAAAAGGACAGTTGCAGACCTTACTGAAAGCCATGACATACATGTCCATTATATGAGTTGTGCAGTTTGGAGACAACTTCAGGGCTTGTCCAACAGTAATTCCACTCTGAGTCGAGGGATGGCGCTGTCACCTTATGCCTCTCTCCGATGATCGATGGCAGGATAATGAGTGACATCACTTCCGGTCACATGAGCCTGCCTCTCCCACCTTGTCTCTCTCATAACCCGCTCCACCACCATTAGTCTAAACTGGGACTCGCGTCGGGAAGGACATCATCACTTTGTGGTTAACATCCTTTCGTTATTTTCGCCCTCAGTAATATGGGGATCACCTGCTGGTGCCCCATCCCTTCATGACCTGTCGCTTCATTTTACAGAGTGGATGGAAACTCTTCACCACAACTGCACATGGATTATGGAGTCGTGAACCTCAAGGACTATGAATTTCACTTTTGTTTTTTATTTTATGCAACCGTTGAAAAATTGATTTTTGTTAACGTCTCTAAGTGCAATGGATGACAGATGCCCCAGAGGACTTCTTGCCCAGCCAGAGAAATATAAGGGATGGACCAGCAAAACCACAAAGTATCATTCATTAAGGATTTTTATCCATTCTCGGATGATTTATAATTGTGAGTGGACATGACCGCTCCACACCAATGAAGTCAATCCAGTGCATTGTGGGATGCATTACCAAGGCAACAGGTGACGTGAAACTCTCAAAATGGTGGCGACTTTTGCTAAAACAAAATTGACTCAAAAATAACATAATAAAAGTAATCCACTGTGTGAAGTTTGCATGTTCTCCCCGTGTCTGTATGAGTTCCCTCACACTGTCCAAAAAGACATGCAGGTTAGGCGAACCAGTGACGCTACAGTGGCCCTTGTGTGTGTCTGTTTGGTGTGTGGATGTTTGTGTGTGTTTGATCTGCGATGGATTGGCACCCTGTTCAGTGGGTGGTCCTGCCTTGTGCTTTATGAAGCTAATACCCAAAAGCATATAACAGAGGCAAATACATTGCATTTGTCAATTCAAGAGATGGTGCGTCACTAACATTTGTAGTAATAAAATGCATTGCATTTGTCATTCCAACAGAAGGCACATCACAATCATTAACACCGCTTTTACAAATCCCATACCTAATAGTATATAACAAAGGAATTTGCATTGCAATTCCTATTCCAACAGATGGCACTTCACAAGCCTTAACACTGTTTTTATGAATCCCATATCCAATAGCATATAATAGAGACATTTGCACTGCATTTGTCATTCTAACATGTGGCACATCACAAATATTAACACTGCTTTTACGAAGCCCATACCCAAAAGAATATAACAGAGGCAAATACATTGCATTTGTCAATTCAAGAGATGGTGCATCACTAACATTTGTAGTAATAAAATGCTTTGCATTTGTCATTCCAATAGATGTGCATTACAAACATTAATAGTAATGAAATTAATTGCATTTGTCATTCCAACAGATGGTGCATCACAATCATTGACACTGCTTTCACAATTCCCATACCAACTGGCATATAACAGACCCTTATGCATTATATAGTACACTGTAAACATTGGCACTGAGGCCTATGTTGATTATTTAGCTTTCAAGCCGTCTTACAGCTAGTAAATACATAAAAGTTTAAAATCCAGATTTGAGTGAGGAGATTTGGGTTAAAATGAGAAGCCTTAAGGATCGAGACCTGACACCGACCGTGTGCTGTGATCCCCACGGTGCAGATAACAGTGCCAGTAAACAACTGTAATAATCCCAATGAAGAGGCTGTTGAAACACTAGGATCCATAATATAATTAGTTTCACAGTTGTTTGGCAGTGCACTTCGGCAGAAAACAAAACAATTAAATATAATTTCAAATGTGCAAATTTTCAGCAGATGCAGAAAGACCTCAAGGAAATAAAATGGAATAAACGTCTTGAAGCTGAGGAGGGGAAGAACAATGGCAGAGGATTTCAAGAAAATGCTAAATAGTTTGATATGAGATGCTTGATAACAAATATGGATCCTCTCCTTAGTGGACGAGTGATTCAATATCAAAATCAAATCAAATCCAATTTTGCTTGTCACATACAATTACACTCAGTACCATATGTAGTGAAATGCTCAGTTGCTGAACTCCATGACTATGCATTAGAAGAAAATGAAATGACAATAAAGAATAAACTCTCTCAATAACAATAGATTTCAATAAATACAATGACAACAATATTATGAATTATAAAGTGAGTAAACGAATAAGTTAATACAGCAGAGCAGCGCTTAGCTCTTGACACGGCCCTCGTCTAGGATGAGGATGGACTGCGGACAGGAGTTCCTCCTCAGTCTCGCTGACTGGGGTCCTCACGCAGCACAGAGAGGAGGCCGCTGTTGGGATGGCAAGGGGTCTCTGATAATCGTCTTTGCTCTGGTCTGACATGCTTGGTGCAGAAGTCCTGGAAGTTAAAGTGCGCACATCCAGGGATGTGTTCAGATGACCACATCATTGCCTGCAGATCCTGGTGGATTCCAAACCAGGTGTTGCTGCTTCCTTTTCATGTTAGATTTATAGAATTTCTTCAGCCACTGTAAAGAAAGCCCCACACTGTTTCATTCATTTCGTGGTGCTGAGGTGTCACCTGTTGCATGGCTGTGTCTAATATGGGATCTTGAGGTGGTTCGTCGTGTGGTGGGTGCTCTGTCAAATGCATGTTCTCAACCTCCTCTGTCTCTCTCTCTCTCTCCCTTTAGAATCTGGGAGGGAAGCCTGAAACCCTTAAGCCATCTGATGTGCTGAAGACATTGTCATGTCTTCCTCACTGTGGTGTCAGGGTGCTTGAACCAGGCCAGCACCTCTGTGATGTGGAGACCGAGCTATCTGAAACTGTCCACCCTCTCCACCGGAGTCCTATTAATGTGGAGGTGGTGGTGGTGGTGGTGCCTCTGCTGTTTTCTCCCAAATTCCAAAATTAATTTCTTTGTCTTTGCTGACATTCAGGGGATGGCAGTCTGTCCTGACAGCAGTGTGACCGACTCCTTACTTCATCCAGAGGAGGTTGTCAGCGATCAGGCCTACCACATTTGTGTCATCAGCAAAGTTGACAATGACATTAGAGTCACATGCAGCCAGGCCTATGTAGGAAAAGAAGGAGCACAGCAGAGGACTCAGCACACAGCACTGTGGAGCTGCCATGTTGATATTGAAGGATGATGAAGTGTGACCACCCACTCGAACCACATGAAGTTGTGATATAGCGGGTCCGTGGCTCAGAATAAAAGGCCCGTTATCAATAAATAATCACCGTACTCATGGCTTATAGAGGGGGCATGGCGGTGTGGCCGAAGCGGTCCTTGGACACTACATGATGCGGGCGTTTCCTTGCTTAAGTGCACAGGTGGGGAATCGTCCGCGTTTGTAAGTGATGCCGAGAGCTGCTAATCGCCACACCTGTGCCACGTCCCCATTATATATAGTAGGAGCACGAGTGCTGAGGGAGAAGAAAAAGAAGGATTGGAGTGAACGGAGGTTAAAGGAGGAAGAAAGGGAGACAGGAAGCGAAGGAGCCAGTGTGAGCGAGTGAGCGAGCAGCTGGTGCAGCTGGTGCAGCTGGAGGTTTTCCATATGCTCTGTGCTGCGAGGTTTATTAAGGCTGAGGGTGTGCATTCCACCCAATAGTAGGGAACAGGACATCAAGTAAGGCATTGTTGGCTGATAAATGGCCTATTGTCAAGGATGCTGAGCCTTTGTATGTTTAAATGTATTCTTGGAGACCAAAAGAACTATTTAGCAAGCCAGCCAGCTGGGAAAAGTGAGCCCTAGTGGGGTATTTGGCTGGCACCCCGGGAGCAGTTTGATTGGGTCACTCCTGCTGAGCACTTGAGTCAGGGATTTGGGATCAGAACCCCAGCGTGAACGCCCTGGCCGTAGGTGGAACCCGAGTCTCGGCCCGGGTAGTGGTGTCGCCAGAGGACGGAAGGCAACCGGACATGGAGAAGGTCAGCTGCAGGTAGGGTGACTCCCCTGGTGCATGATGGGAAAAGCAGGGGAGCCACCAGTAGAAGAAGACCCCAGGTTTTGTTTTTAAAGCAGCGCTTCTCAACCTTTAAGTATTTGCAACCCGAATTTTCATAACAGTTTTAATCGCCCCCTAGCGTTTTTTTGAAAGGACCCCACTAATACCAATTTGTTCTTTTTTATTAATGATATATCATAGATGCATATTTTATTATACCTACTTAACTTTTATCGACATTTATCTAACTCTATATTTATTTTTCTAGTATCAGAATGCAGTTTAAGTGAATTTGTTTTGGTTTCTATAGATGTATTTTTCATATTTGTGATTCTTGTTTTCTTTTTTTCACATCTTCGCGCCCCCCTTTTTGTTACTTCGCCGCCCCACAGATTGAGAACCACTGTTTTAAAGGACTGCTTTAGGCCATTGTTTTAACCTCATTTTTAAAGGTTTTATTTATTGGATTTTAACCTTCCACATTCTTCACTGTTTTAATGGATTATGTATTTATTTGACCTATTGAAACATGGCACTATTTATTTGAACACTCTTTGTTCTTTGTACCTTCTGTGGTGGGCTGGCGCCCTGCCCGGGGTTTGTTCCTGCCTTGCGCTCTGTGTTGGCTGGGATTGGCTCCAGAAGATCCCTGTGACCCTGTAGTTGGGATATAGCGGGTTGGATAATGACTGACTGCCTGACAGACTGACTGACTCTTGCACCTTTTTGCACCTTTCCCTTTGCTCCGTTGATGTCCTCACTGTCCAGCTCATCCGGTTACATTACCGACGGTGTCGGGTCCGAGAGGCTCCTTAAAGGGAAGTGGGAGCCATGGAGAAGAACCTGCATCGCTACAGAAGTCTGATTGTCGAGAAGTTAATAATCCAGCTGCACACTGAAGTGTACAGACCCTGAGCTTGGTGATGAATTTAGAGGGGTTTATTGTGTTAAACGTCGAACAATGGACTATGAGTAGTACGAATAATGAGTAGTACGAATGGTGGACCAGTACGGTATGTAGGATCAAGGTGATGGTATCCTCCGTGGATCTACTGGAAGTCAAGTCAAGTCAAGTTGGGGAGCATGCACTGGTACAGCACGTTGCCGCACCCACCACATGACGAAACAACTTAGGATCCCGGTTTTCAATCCCCTAGGCTGACATGCGGTTCAGTCCCACCCTCTGGAAGTGACCCTCTATCTGCCACAGCCAGGGTTTATGTGGCCTGGTCCAGCCACTCGGGTCCCCAACAATGAGGATCCTATGAGCCTGATCACCCTCAGGTAATCGCACTACATGACCTTAGTGCCGTAACTGACGCTCCCTCACAGTGCTATTCATGTGCCTCATTCGGGACTCCATGAGCAACACAAAGTCAAACCAACGGTACCCAAAGACCCTCTGAAGAGACACAATACCAAAGAAATCCATTCTTCGTCTCAGGTCACTGGATAGCGTCCATGTCTGGCAACCATAAAGACAATCAGGAAGCACCAGGACTCTAAAGACTTGGACCTTCATCCTTTTGCTGAGATATCGGGAGCGCCACACACCCCTTTCCAGCGACCTCATGACCTCCCCATCTTTCCGAATCCGTCTACTGACTTCATAGGAAGAGTCACCAGAGTCACATGAATGTCACTGCCGAGGTAAGTAAACCTCTGACGTGGTCGACACTCTCTCTGCAGACAGACACCCTGCTGATGGCCGTGCCCAAGAGCTCATTAAAGCCCTAACTGGGCAAAGAATGGCATATGTAATTCTTGATTAATCTCTCGAAACACTTCATTGTAACAGGCGTTAGTGCAATAGGACGAGGTGGGATATACAAGGCTAATGATGGATCTTTTAGACCACTGAATGACAGACTAGGCTAAAGTGAGACTAAATATTACGGTGAACACATCCTGGAATGTCGTCTGGACCTGCTTGACGCTCTCCTGGATTTTGTGTTCCTGTAAAAGTGGTCTCGGTTCAGCACCAAGTGAACTCTGGAGCGGCTCACGTGAGATATGAATGTAGTCTACACTGTGCATCATGGGAAACATTTCTACAGGTGAATAGGCAGTCTCAGTTCAAGAATACAGTAAATACATCCACCTTAAAAGAAGGATAAGCATCTGTGTGTCTGTCTGTTGTACGTCCATGTTGTCTCATTCCAACAGAAGGCGCGTGACAAGCATTTGCTGTTACGCAGCTTATTACCGCATGCATCACAGAAGACATTTCAATAGACGTGGAGACCGTCGGTCTCTAAGCTCTTCAGTCAACATCCCTCGACCTCTTGGTTCAACGTTGGACCTTCTATAGACAGCTGTGTGCCTTTCCTCCTCAGGTCCAATCTACTGAATTGACCACAGGTGGACTCTAAACATCTCCACGATGATCAATAGAATGGGATGCCCCAAGTTGCAAGTTTCGTAATAACAGGTCTGAGAACTTGTGTCAATGGGATGTTCAGTTTTTTATTTTTAATACAGTTGCAAAAATACCTAAACTCCTGTGTTCGCTTTGTCAATCTGTGGAACTGAATGTTGTTTGATGAGCCACACGCGTGCGCGTGGCAGTCAGTTTAATGGCTTGGACGATGGTCACCCTCCACTGAGGCAGGAGGAGATGCGGTGTAATAGCGATGTCCCTTTTCCTCCCTCTACAGAAGGGAAGACTGACAGCTTTACCACCTCTGACATCACTTCCAAGGGGTCCATCCACCTGGACCCACATCTTCCTTCCAGAATGCCTCATAAGTGGAAAGGCCACCATCTTGGGCAGTTGACCCAAACTACAGAGAAGACTTTGCATGCATTTTCTTTAAAAATCGTTTTTTAGGTTATAAGGGGTTGGCCACAAGGTGCCCCAAAACACTGACAATGTGTGACTTTCTCTTAAGACCTGCCGCAGAAGAAGATGTAGAAAAGTGAAGAGGTTTTTGGAAAGGTTCGGACCCGGACACAAACGGGCAGACACAGAATGTCCCAAAACACACCTTTATTGCACCACAGATGAATACAGGACACCAATCTCCATCAAACAGTCCTTCAGACTTCTTTCTCTCCTCCCAGGCAAGCTTCGTCTTCCTCCTCCGGACTCCGGCTCACAGAGTGGTGGCTGCTGGTCCCTTTTATAGTCCACCCAGAAGTGCTCCATGTGCTTGATTGCCGTGTTCTGGCTGCTCTTCCGGGTGTGGTGAAAACACTACCCATGAGGGCTCAGGAGTCCCAGCTGCAGCACCCCCGGGCGGCGCCTGCGGGAACCAACCGGGCTGCACCAAACTCCAACCCCCATGAAGCCCTGGGGGAGTCTGAGGCACAGCTGCAACCCAGGGAGGCTGCCATCTAGCGCCCAGGTGGAGATACTGGGTTTCCCAACGTTGCTCCCCCAGGAAGATATACTGCAGGGGCATCCCGGCCGGGCATGGGCCCCCGGCCACCTGCCACAACAGTTTGGAACAAATCAGCCTCGGACATGCAGAAAGGTTTGGGCCAGCCACCCATATCTATTATACGTAGCTGCAATGGTTTGAAATACGCACTGAAGTGCGCAGGTCGAGTTCTCAAGCTGAACTCATTTAGCGAGTTTAAAATGGTATCTTTATAGACCAGGTCCCGGAAATTATGTCATCTTGGATGCCGGGACCGGAAGTGATGTTTCGTGATGGCGCCAGAAACCGGAACTGACATCTTTCGGTGCGTCAGAAACCAGAAGTGACGTCTTTCAGTGCATCTAAAACCAGAAGTGACGTCTTTCAGTGCATCAGAAACCAGAAGTGACGTCTTTCAGTGCATCGGAAACCAGAAGTGACGTCTTTCAGTGCATCAGAAACCAGAAGTGACGTCTTTCAGTGCATCAGAAACCAGAAGTGACGTCTTTCAGTGCATCGGAAACCAGAAGTGACGTCTCTGCAGAGAAAGCAGGCAGGTTTTCCCGTATCTGGTCTGCAGAGGAATGTTTAGTGCACCCCGCCACCCCCTGGCCTGGCGTGGAATTACCTTCTTTCGGTCCACTCAGTGCACCGTTGCTAATGAGCGGCGATCTCAGCGAGACCCCAGCACTCAGGACCCGTTTCTCCCCACCATGTCCATTAACTCATCTCCCATGAGCGCATCTCACAACAGCCACTCATCAGTCATCACACATTTGGGGCGAAGCGAAAGTTCTCCTGCGAAAACGTCTCCAGTACTTGGGGGTCCACGTTTCCCAGCCCTGGGTAATTCTTTGGGATTGGCTGACGCATCTGCAGTATATGACTCAGGAATCATCACAGTTCTCAACTGGTTAAAAAAAAAAAAAACGCAGCAAACGTTACGGTAATTCTTCGCCCAAGTCTCCTCCGTCTGCGAGTACAACCCGGAAAACCATCCGAGCAAATTCACTCTGCGTAATAAGCAGAACCGTTGATTTCAAGCTGTTGAGACCCTCGGTAACCGAGTCCAGATGTTTATTTATTGTATTGATTATTTCATTCCGTTTTGTTTCGCGTTTCCAAACCACCTGGGAGGTTCCAGCTGTGTGTTCGACAAAGCGTGGCGCTCGAGTCGGGCCCTTTATTCACTTTGGTATTTTTTTGTTACAGGAAGGTCGTATCTCATCGTAAATGTTAGGGTGGCGATGTGCCTCTTCCAAAACCGAAATCTAATTTATCTCCTGTAGCCTTTTTTTTTTATTTGTATTGTTCACTGCATGTAAACAACTGCGTATTCATAACAAAAAAAAAATGAACTTTTAAGATTAAAAGAATGGAAAAAAAAAGAAGAGACTAAAAGCCTTCAATTATATTCTCAAGCATACTGATTACATCGGGATGTAAAGGAAACTTGAGGCCAAACTCCATCTTTAACCAATTACGCTTCCATGAAGAAAACCACACGCATGGATGCTGGAATATGAAGTCGTCATTAGACTCATTGTTTGTTTCACTTTGATTTTGTCCTCAAGTGTTTGTAACAATTATTCCAGCCTGGAATTGACAAGAACAAAAAAATAAAAAATAAAATGAAACAAAATAAAATGTGTCAGAGCAAGTGGAAGGTGCAGAAGGTGTGCTGCTCTCCCCTTTCTCACAGGTCCCGTCCCACACGAGGAAACACAGCTGGACCAGGTGAGTTCAGCAGGCGGCTTTAGAGATTTATTTGTTTTTGATTTTCAAAAAGCCTCCCATTGTTCTTCAATGACACATCAACCCTGAGAGGAGGTGAAATGGGAGTGAAACTCTAGCAACCCGGATTTGAAGATTTACACCAAAGCAATGTTCTCCAGGACAAAAGCATCGACGTGATGGCCGTGCCTTTCTGTCACTTCTAATAAGACATGAAGGATTATTTCCAGTATTGGCACAAAGGCACGTTTGGTAAACACGCAGAGGTTTCCTGGGATTTCCACCTGCACAGAGCCAGGGTTTGAGGACTTGGACCACTGGTGTCAAACTCGGAGCCCGGAGCCCACCTCCTTAACCCTCCCGTCAGGCATAACTGGTCTGATATTCGAATATCTCATGTTCTGATTGGCAGAGCTGGACCCGCCACTGAACCAACCTCACACGTCAGGTGCCTGTGAACAGCGTGATGAGCAATCGCACATTCGACATCGCGGAAGGCAGATATGGCATCAGAAGTCCCGCAGGCACATTGCGCCCAAATTACGTCATTACTGACAAAATAGGATTATATTTTTTACTCTGCGGTGGGTTGGCACCCTGCCCGGGGTTTGTTTCCTGCCTTGCGCCCTGTGTTGGCTGGGATTGGCTCCGGCAGACCCCCGTGACCCTGTATTCGGATTCAGCGGGTTTGAAAATGGATGGATATATTATATTATATTATATTATATTATATTATATTATATTATATTATATTATATTATATTATATTATATTATATTATATTATATTATATTATTATAGGGTGACATATTATTGGTGCTCTGCGGTGGGCTGGCACCCTGCCTGGGGTTTGTTTCCTGCCTTGCCCAGTGTTGGCTGGGATTGGCTCCAGCAGACCCCCGTGACCCTGTAGTTAGGATATAGTGGGTTGGATAATGGATGGATATTATATTATATTATATTATATTATATTATATCATATTATATTATATTTTATTATATTTTATTATCTGCGGTGGGTTGGCACCCTGCCCAGTATTGGTTCCTGCCTTGTGCGCTGTGTTGGCTGGGATTGGCTCGCAGACCCCGTGACCCTGTATTCGATTCAGCGGGTTAGAAAATGGATGGATGTATTATATTATATTATATTATATTATATTATATTATATTATATTATATTATATTATATTATATTTTATTATTATAGGGTGACATATTATTGGTGCTCTGCAGTGGGCTGGCACCCTGCCTGGGGTTTGTTTCCTGCCTTGCACCCTGTGTTTTAGTTGGGATTGGCTCCAGCAGACCCCCGTGACCCTGTAGTTAGGATATAGCGGGTTGGATAATGGATGGATATTATATTATATTATATTATATTATATTATATTATATTATATTATATTATATTATATTATATTTTATTATCTGCGGTGGGTTGGCACCCTGCCCAGGATTGGTTCCTGTGTTGGCTGGGATTGGCTCAAGCAGACCCCCGTGACCCTGTAGTTAGGATATAGCGGGTTGGATAATGGATGGATGGATTTTCACCCCAGTGAAGGATCAAAATCAAACATTGTATTCATAATCAGTGACCTTCAAGTGGTCTGAAATAATACCCCACATGCTTATGTTTGTGAAATTTGTCGGTTTTAACATTCTGTATGGCCAGGACCACCGATAAAGGGTCAGGTATAAAAAGTTCGATCAAGTTTGTCATCAGCAACCTCGACATCCCATAAAACGACAGCCCGCGTGCCAATATTATTGATTTTGTGAAAAAATTGAAAAAAACTTTGACCCCTTGTACCCCATTACCGGGTGAACCCCCACCTGCACAAACTCAAGTCCTTTGGATCAATTCTGATGAAGACATCTATAGATTTACTCTTCATCACAAAAGGAGTCATTTCCTGCACCAAAAGAATGGCCTAAAAATGGGACTTTTTCTGGTCTAGGGGGTCACAACAAAACGTAACGCACAGAAAGTGGCTGCTGCCCACCGCACGGAGTTTAACTCTTTCAGGGGGAAACTTTTGTCAAAATTGGGGGGGGAGGGAAAATTAGAGGAGGGTAATCAGCTGTAAATCAGCTGAGACAAAACACGCCGTTACGTTTTAGTTCGACTCTCTCTTTGCTAGAAGGAAAGTTAGTTTTCGTTGATTTGACCTCGACTCCATGTGCGTGAGTGAGAAGTGAAGGGCCAGTAACCTCTAAAGTGGCATCGAGATCTGGTGAGAGACCAAAGCGAAGTACTCTGTGGACGACGTTTTGCGTATTATCACCGAATCAGACTCGGATTTGTCGGACTCCGATTTTGCTCCAAGTGATCTGGAGATCGAAAAGAAAGGGAGGTTCCAGCATCGACTGATCACAGCGCTGAACACGCTCGTGTAGCTGATGCACCTGGGAGGACCGCCACTTACGATGACAAGAGGTACAAGCCAGATTGTGTCACACTGCGACTGCCACCGCCATACAAAGACAGCCAGGCTGGCCTGCCGCCTTCTCCTGCTGGCCATCAAGATGCCCCACGCAGCCAAAACAAGTGCAGCAACAGACATTTTATGTGAGAAACCTTTGCTTTTTGTGCTTTGCAGAAAACGGAGATTTTTGGAAAAAATATTCAACCCTCAAAGAGTTAATTTTGCACAAATCGCTTTGCTCGTTTACAAGTGACCATCGATAGAATGCCATCTCGTATCACTTCTGGAATGTCCTAGAAAATTCTTTTGGCCTTCCCTTTAGAGTCCCCAGGTGTCATCCTCACACCTAAAGGACAATCGAGTCTTTGGTTGATTCCCTAGCAGGGGTCCCTAGCTGCCAGCACTCAGGTTGGGGTCTTCTTTGTGACTGAACATTTTCCCTGATGACCACACAGCCCTGTCTGTATCCCTGGAATAATTGCTGCCAGGGAATGTAATAAAAATAAAAGTCTTGCCCCTTCCCGTCTGTAGCCATTCTGGACTGGAGCTGGCACTTTACCATCCATCCATCCATCACCCAACCCGCTATATCCTAACTACAGGGTCACAGGGGTCTGCTGGAGCCAACACAGGAAACAAACGCCGGGCAGGGTGCCAGCCCACCTCAGGGCACACACACACCCACACGCTAGGGACAATTTAGAATCGCCACTCCACCTAACCTGCATGTCTTTGGACTGTGGGAGGAAACCCACGCAGACACGGGGAGGACATGCAAACTCCACGCAGGGAGGACCCGGGAAGCGAACTCTTAAGGGTCTCCTTACTGCGAGGCAGCAGTGCTACCCACTGCGCCACTGTGCCGTCTGCACTTTACCACAGCATGGTGAATTAAATTCTGCACAGTCAAGAAAAGGAAAAATAACAGGAAAGAAATAAATAACAATCCACCAATTATGATATCCAGTTGAGGTTCTTAGATTCAGGAGTCTTTCTCAGTGTACAGCAGGGACTAACCCTGCAGGGGGCGCCGGTCCATTATAGAGCACAGTCACACACACACGCTCACATCATATGGAGCCAATCTGGAGTCCCCAGTTAACCCAACACACACGTCTTCGGAATGTGGGAGGTAAACCAGGGCACCCAAAGGAAAACCCACACAGACACGCGGCGGAAAGTGGCAGTGACCAAGCTGGGATTTAAACCAGTGCTTACTTGAAAACAACATTTGAAATGGTGGGACTGTGTGGGGAATTTTCCCACATATAAGAATAAAGAAAACTTTCAATTTTATTACTGGGCAGCAAACATACAAGCTATTAAATCCTGGACATGGACACAAATAGACGAACACACACAGGCTTGGTCCACAATAGAAGTAAAAGTCTGCAGCACTTCTTTGTATTCCTTGCTTTGTGCCCCAATAAATGCAAGTTATCGTCAATATGCTAACAACCCAATTGTGCTTCTCTCACTCAGAACATGAGACCAGTTTAGGAAGCATTTTAAGATGGAACGGGAACTGCAGGTCTGACATTGTGGTCAGCAGCACAGGAGCACCGCAGGGGACTGGACTGACGACACTGCTATGGTGGGCTTCATCAGGAGTGGGCAGGAGGAGGAGAATAGGAACCTAATCAAGGACTTTGTTAAATGGTGCGACTCAAACCACCTACACCTGAACACCAGCAAAACCAATGAGCTGGAGGTGAATTTTAGGAGGCTCAGGCCCCTCATGGACCCCGTGATCATCAGAGGTGACTGTGTAGAGGGTACAGACCTATAAATACCTGGGAGTGCAGCTGGATGATAAACTGGACTGGACTGCCAACACTGATGATCTGTGCAAGAGAGGATAGAGTCGACTATACTTCATTAGAAGACTGGCAATAAGATGCTGCAGATGTTCTACCAGACGGTTGTGGCGAGCGCCCTCTTCTACGCGGTGGTGTGCTGGGGAGGCAGCATAAAGAAGAGGGACGCCTCACGCCTGGCCAAACTGGCGAGGTAGGCACAGAGCTGGGCAGTTTGACATCCTTGGCAGAGCGATGGGCGCTGAGCAGACTCCTGTCGTCCTGCTCCACTGACAGACTGAGGAGACCCCACACTATGCGACTCTTCAATTCACCCGGGGGGGGTAAACGTTAACATTATACAAAGTTATTGTCTGTTATATCTGCATTGTTATCACTCTTTAATTTAGTATTGTTCTTTATCAGTATGCTGCTACTGGAGTATGGGAATTTCATTTTAGGATTAATAAAGTATCTATCTATCTATCTATCTATCTATCTATCTATCTATCTATCTATCTATCTATCTATCTATCTATCTATCTATCTATCTATCTAATCCTGCCAACCCAACTACATTATCTATCTATCTATCTATCTATCTATCTATCTATCTATCTATCTATCTATCTATCTATCTATCTAAGCCTGCCAACTACATTATCTATCTATCTATCTATCTATCTATCTATCTATCTATCTATCTATCTATCTATCTATCTATCTATCTATCTATCTATCTATCTATCTATCTATCTATCTATCTAATCCTGCCAACTACATTATCTATCTATCTATCTATCTTTGTCTGTGGCCCCTGTGATAACCACCTTTATTCACCAACTCAAACATACGCAGTTTTTAATGTCTGTAAAACACTTGGGATTAAATCACTTAGAGATCTGTACATAGACAACGTCACTCCAAATTTAACTTTCCAGCAACACATTTCTTTCACTACCTTCAAATTAAAAATAATAATTCTTTGCATTTATATAGCACTTTTCTCACTACTCAAAGCACTCTGCAATTGCCGGTTAAGGGTCTTGCTCAAGGGCCCAAAAGATCAGAGTCCCTATTGGCATTTACGGGATTCGAACCGACAAACTTCTGATTGTCAGTGCAGATCCTTAGCCTCAGAGCCACCACTCTGCCTACAAAGCTTTATTCGAAACTTTGTTAAACAGAACCTTCCCGATTTTCCTCATCTCTCACCTACCTCTAACATTGCTCAGTTTCGAGGACTCAGACAGCATTTCTGTAATATATAAAACTCTTTTGTAGTCCCTCCCTTTCAAAGACCGAGGACAGTCGGAAAAGGATCAACATCTCAGAAAACGTAGCAATGCAGAGAATTCAGCTCCATATGCGCAAAGCATACAATTATTCAGCACCAAATTATATATTGAGCACATCTGTCTCGTTTAAAATTGTCCAAAATATTTCCAGGGCGAGAGCCGACCTGTGAACGTTGCAATCGCGCTCCAGCCTCATGTCACATGTTCTGGGCATGCACCAAATTCTGCACCAAAATCTTTAAGTGCCTCTCAGACAGCTTTGGCATCCCAATCCCTCCTAACCCACTAACAGCTGTGTCTGGTGGGCTCACAGAGGGGCTTAACATGGAGAAGGACATACAAACTGTAATGGCCTTTACGTCACTATTGGCACATCGATTTATCTCACTCAACTGGAAGAATCCTAATCCTCCTCTTTTAAGTCAGTGGGTAACTGATGTTTTATACAACTTGAAATTGGAAAAAAATCAAATTCAAATAGCCTTTTATTGTCCATTCACTATATGTACAGAACATACAGAAAAATCGAAATACTGTTTCTCTCTCATCTTCATAGTACAATAAAATATCCATCCATCCGTTATCCATCTTGATATATCCTAACTACAGGGTCACAGGGGTCTGCTGGATGTTTTCCAATTTTGCAACACAGGGTGCAAGGCAGGAACAAATCCCTGGGCAGGGTGTACAGACACACACACACACACACACACCAAGGACAATTTAGAATCGCCAATGCACCTAACCTGCATGTCTTTGGACTGTGGGAGGAAACCCACGCAGACACGGGGAGAACATGCAAACTCCACGCAGGGAGGACCTGGGAAATATAAAATATAAAATCCATCCATTATCCAAACTGCTATATCCTAACTACAGGGTGCAAGGCAGGAAACAAACCCTGGACAGGGCACCAGCCCACCCCAGAGTACCATTAACATGTCATCCTATAATAATATAATATAATATCCATCCATCCATCCTTTTTTTAACCCGCTGAATCTAAACACAGGGTCATGGGGGTCTGCTAGAGCCAATCCCAGCCAACACAGGGCGCAAGGCAGGAAACAAACCCTGGACAGGGCACCAGCCCACTGGAGGGCACGCACACACCAGGGAAAATTTAGGATCACCAGAGCACCTAACCTGCATGTCTTTGGACTGTGAGAGGAAACCCACGCAGACACGGGGAGAACATGCAAACTCCACACAGGGAGGACCTGGGAAATATAAAATATAAAATCCATCCATTATCCAAACTGCTATATCCTAACTACAGGGTCATGGGGGTCTGCTGGAGCCAATCCCAGCCAACACAGGGCAGAAGGCAGGAAACAAACCCCGGGCAGGGCGCCAGCCCACCCCAGAGCACCATTAGCATGTCACCCTATAATAATATAATATAATATAATATAATATAATATAATATAATATAATATAATATAATATAATATAATATAATATCCATCCATTATCCAACCCACTATATCCTAACTACAGGGTCACAGGGGTCTGCTGGAGCCAATCCCAGCCAACACAGGGCGCAAGGCAGGAAACAAACCCCGGGCAGGGTGCCAGCCAACCCCAGAGTACCATTAACATGTCATCCTATAATAATATAATATAATATCCATCCATCCATCCATTTTCTAACCCGCTGAATCTAAACACAGGGTCACGGGGGTCTGCTGGAGCCAATCCCAGCCAACACAGGGCGCAAGGCAGGAAACAAACCCTGGACAGGGCACCAGCCCACTGGAGGGCACGCACACACCAGGGAAAATTTAGGATCACCAGAGCACCTAACCTGCATGTCTTTGGACTGTGAGAGGAAACCCATGCAGACACGGGGAGAACCGGGAAATATAAAATATAAAATAAAATATATGAAAAATATATATATACAGTATATATATATATATATATATATATGATATATAAATATAATATAAGAGATAGATAGAAAGAAAATAAAGAATAGAAAATAAATAATAATATAATATAAAATAAAATATAAAAAAAAATGACAACTTGTAAAGTAAGCCTAAGTACAATGTGTAATAGTAATAGTCAGTTGTGCAAAAGCCACTTACAGTTTAAAGTGAGAAGGCGCATTCTAGAGTAGCTTATGAGACGTACAAAGAGACAGCCAGTTAGCGGCAGATGTAATTTTGAGTCTCTATAATACCAGCTGAAGTAGGGTACTTGGTAGATAATGACTCTTGTTACGGTCCAGGGGCAGGGGGCAAGGGGGGAAAGGTTAGTGGACAGAGTTCAGCAGCCTGACAGCATGGCGGACGAAGCTGTTTGACAGTCTTGTGGAGTGGGCCGGAGTTGAGGAGGATGATGAGGGAATGTAAGGGGTGAGAAGAGGTCCCCAGCAATGCTGATGGCTCTACGTGTGAGGCGGGTGTGGAAAATGTCCTTGAGGGAGGGCAGTGGGGCACCAATGATCTTACTGGCCACATCCACTATGCGTTGCAGGGACTTCCTACAAGAGGCAGTGCAGCCTCCATACCACACAGGGATTCGGAGCGCCCATGCTTTGGTGAAGATGCCACCTTATAGAAATGCAGATTGAAAGGCAACACGACATTCAGTCCATCCCAGCAGTGACATCAAATTCTCATTTGGAGGATCCGTGCAGAACGTTTTCAAAACTTGGCAGGATCTGATCGATAAGATTTTTAGAATAAGCTTTTAAAGCACTGAGGAAGGAGACTCTCTCCCCATTTTCTCTTTCTCTTCCATTTATCTTTATTCACTTATTAATTTATCTATTCACTTGTCTTTCTTTACTAGCTTTAAGTTTTACTCTGCTGGCCATGCTCTCTTTCTCAGGGGTGAGGGTTGATTTGTTTTCGATCCTATTTTTGTAAAAGTCGATCTATTTGTATGGGATGTTGTGTGATTACAATAAAATCAATAAAATTAAAAAATGAATTAATTAATTAAAGATAAAAAAAAAATTGTGCACTCTCTCTGCACCCATTGCACTTACTTATCAAACTCTTTTATAAAAAAAATAAAAAAGAAAGACCCCTTCCAGAGCCCATAAGGTGTAAGTCACCCGTCGAAGTTTTATATCTTCATTTGGTAGACAGTGTGAAAAGTTTTCTCGGGACAAGGGCTACCAAGGTGGAACTAGTTGAGGAATTCCGTCCAATGGGCCCTTTGTCATATGCGGGGTATGGCTGCCAATGGGTGGCGGCCCCCGTAAGGCCCAGTGGTGATAAATGAAACAGAGAAATGAGAATGTGTGTATTTTTTCTACCTTTTAAGACATGTTTTTCTTCAATCTGCTCCATGTTTCCTTGCGAAAAGTGGAAGACAAACGGGAATGTGTTTGAGGAATGAGATGGTTACTAAACTGGCCAACCACAGTTGTTGTGGGTCTGCGGAGGGTCCGTACCCATGGAATGCGTAGTCACATTTATGAGGCTGTGCTGCCATAGGCTACTCGGGCTACAACGTTGGTTTAACGTCTTAACTCCTAGTACTGTGTATGTTTAAGGGCAAGGTGGCATTGAACCCTGCCTGTGGGTTACCAGCATCCGAGCTCTGAAATCATTCCTGACTTCGAGGGCAGATGCCAGGCCAGAGCACCCTCTTGAGCCTTCAGGGTGCCCACATTTCCTGAGAAGTTGTCTTTTCCACCTGCTCTGTTCCAGCACATATTGGGACCCCATGGCATTTTGTCCCTGCTCTCATTCTGCCATTAACGAGGGTCAGATATCTTTCACACCTGCTGAGTCTTCTGCCCCGTACCATCCTGGCCAAGCATTGCCCCTTTGCTCCCAGGTGACCCATCTTGGACACCAAGATGCCCTTCCCTCTGCTTAGTCCTAGCCACACATGTAGGTGCTGCCGGTGTGTTCTTCTGTCAGCATCTTAGGGCTTTTCTGCCCTCTGCCACCCTGTGGTGTTTGCAATGACCCCGCTGACCAGACATCCCATCCTGAAAATATTCAGGCTTGAGCATCCATATGCGAGGAGAACATCCAAACATTTACAGGAAATATCCAAGTGATTGCACCGCTGCAATCTGAATAAAAATCTGGGAGAAAGGCTGTCATTCGGAGCGCCCATGCATTGGTGAAGATGCCATCTTATAGAAATGCAGATTGAAAGGCAATGCGACATTCAGTCCATTCCAGCAGTGACATTTATAACGCGTTGCTAAAATTGAGTTAGGTGCGGAATTGTAAATCACTGATCCACGCCGTTTCATTCACTCCAAGTCAGTCGGTCGAAGGCGGCAGGAAGGAAAAGAGCCACGGTAATGCGAGAAAAACAAAACCAAGCTGGGTAGTAGGTGGCACTTTTTGGGCTTTCCACCTTCTTTTCAGTATAAACACTAGGACTTTACAGGGTCTATTTTCCATTTGCAGTCGCGATCCTTTTGCTTAAACACATCTTTGCAGTCAATAAATGTAATTAATAAATTATCACCCTTACAAAAAAGTCGTATATATTTAGTATGCTGATACAGCGTGCCCTGGCCCACATGATGTTAGCTGATGGTGACGTTTGTCGGACTGTGCCACCCCACTGTCTCGTCATTCATGAACACACCCGGTACGGCAGTTAGAAATGCCCACAATACTCTCATAAGGCATGTAGGTCACATTTAAATACAATGCCCCCCTTGAGCGTCACACAGGCACCTCCTTTATCACTCGTATTTGTCACGTCCCAAATGGACATTTAAAGTATAGAAAGATTAGGGTCCGGACATTCTGGATCTCTGTCTGCATGCATCTCTTATCCCAATGTGACTCTAAAAAATCAATCACCTTGTAAGCTGTAGGTGCCATGGAGGAACGATGGGCATCGTGGATGGAATGAATGGGAGGATTCTTGCCAATACAGGAAACCATAAATGAATGGACTGGGCAAACAGGTATACTGGGAGACGTTCATTCCCCCCAAATGACAGGTGGCAGTGTTCCTCAGGGCTGAACCCGATTAAGACACCCTCATGGTGACATCTAGAAATGCAGCCATGTAAGGGTCTTTGGAAACCACCATAGGGCGCTACCCGAGGAGGACTACCCTGGTTTCTGCACAACCCACACACGCTCCTGATGACAATACAATACAATTTATTTTTGTGTAGCCCAAAATCACACAAGACGTGTTGCAATGGGCTTTAACAGGCCCTGCCTCTTGACAGCCCCCCAGCCTTGACTTGAAGAAAAACTCCCAAAAAAACTCCAGCAGGGAAAAAATTGAAGAAACCTCGTTAAAGGGAGTTCAAGGAGAGACCCCTTTACTAGGTAGGTTGGGCATACAGTAGGCGTCAAAAAGAAGGGGGGTCAATACAATACAATACACAGAACAGGACAAATCCTCAATACAGTATAAAAATAAAAATGTTACAAGTACAGAGCAGAATTTAACAGTAGATGATATCCCATAATATGATTTGGATTTGTTTAGAGTCCTGGAGACCCCAGCCATCAAGCTACCTCCCCCTATTGGCCACAGATGAAATAGCGCTGGGCCAGCCAATCCAATGAAAGGACCCCTCTTTCCCACAATTTCTGCGATCCTCCATCAGAGATGACTTTACTTAAGGCAGGCAGAACAACTTGGCAGGTGGGCCGTGGCACCAAGTGCCACATTAGAGTGCCAAGAAGAGAAACAGAACAATGTGAGGGTGAGTAACAAATTATAACTGTCATGCTACTGATGTTTTACTGCTCGTGACTAACAACATGAGATGCAGTCTGCACAGTTAATCAGCAGCTCTAGTCAGGGTGTGCTAAACTGAAGTTGTGAGTCTTCAGCCGGGGTTTGAAAGCTGAGACCGAAGGGGTATCTCTTGTAGTAGCAGGAAGATCATGACCTGAGCATGACACCGGAAGCAGTTTCCGGGTCGGAATTAAAACAGTGCCAACTGCCTGACTTAATGAAGTCAGAGTTCGGAGGCAGCGGGCATCACTCACCTGCAAGCAGAAGGAGATGATTTGTATTGTTATATTGTGGCTGGTATTCGTGTAAGGAAGGTCTTTTATTTGAACCCAGAATTATGATGGGGCATTATTGTGTCTGTGCTTGGAGCTCAGTGACGCCCCCTTGTGATTACAATTCATAATAACTTTATGTTCAAGTCACAGCTTTGTTGCTTAATGTACGCCGTCTACTATATGTTGCTTTGTAAATAGAATTGAATTGTTTCTTGTTTCTTGTCTTCACTTATAAACACCCGCGTGTATCTTTTATATATTTTTTTACTTTACAATGAGGTCCTTCCAGTAAAATCCTTCAAGAAAGCTCATTTTATGTGAATGTGTTTAAGCTCTCCGTGGCCGCGCGGAGTTCCCAGACACTGTGTGGAGTGGGCAGAATAAGTGGATTCAGAAAGAATTCAGACCCCTCTACTTTCTGCACATTATATTGTGTCACAGCTTTAAATTTTAATGGACAAATATGCGGTTTTTGCCCTTCAATCTACCTATAATCAATAACCTATAATGACAAAGTGAACACAAAGGTATGTAAATTTATTCAAAATCAAAAACTGAAATCTCCGTATCTATCCAAAAGTGTGTTTACATTTGATTCTAGGTTTTGTCTTCCTTAATCCACCTTAATATAAGGACAGGCACCTCTGGGTTTGTGTTTCTGTGTCTGTTAAGGTTGCTATGTCTCTGTTATCTAACAGATGGCGCATCACAAGCATTAGCACTGAGACATTGCAACTGGATGGACACACTGCACTGCAAACGTTAATGCAGAATACGTCTGACAGAGAGACGTCAGCTTATCTGCCTGAATGAAAGGACTGTCTGTGTCTGTGTGTGTGTGTCTGTTATATACCATTTGGTAGTGCTAATGTTTGTGATGAGCCATCTGTTGGAATGACAGGATTGGCAGTTGGCAGGATTAGATAGATAGATAGATAGATAGATAGATAGATAGATAGATAGATAGATAGATAGATAGATAGATAGATAGATAGATAGATAGATAGATAGATAGATAGATAGGTAGAATTTGGTATAGTAGGCAGGATTAGATAGATAGATAGGTAGAATTTGGTATAGTAGGCAGGATTAGATAGATAGATAGATAGATAGATAGATAGATAGATAGATAGATAGATAGATAGATAGATAGATAGAAGTTTATTTGTTACTAGGGGGATATTCCTCTTTTTACAGAAGCTATTTAAATAAATCAATATGTAGATAAATAAAAATATATGCACACACACCAAAATGACTGAAAGGGAGGAACATTTGAAAAGAAAGAAAACGTCTGACTTGGCAGCCCCAGCCCCAGTGATTCGCTATACAGACACATTGCTGTTGATATAAAGAGACCCCAGTAGTCTCTTCGACAAACTTCTGCCAAACGATTTGTTACCTGAAAGTCCTCAGTGTTGGTGCGTCACAGAGAGGATGTTCAGCATTGTTCATAATTTGTTTTAATTCTCTCCTTTGCTATGACCTTCAGGGAGTCCAGAGAGTCCTTTTATCAACTTGTTCTTGGTGGGCCTCTCTTGAAGTGATGTTACTAGCCCAACACACCACAGCATAGAAAATGCAATGCATTGGTCTCTGCCATATGCCATTTGGTATGGAGTTTGTAAAAGTTGTGTTCATTTTCGTGATGCACCATCTGTTAGAATGACAAATGCAATACATTTTCTTTCTGTACATGTATTACAAAATACATTCCAAAAAATAGTGCACTGAAGATGCTAATTCCAAGGTCTACATTGATTACTTTGATTTCAGTTTAGACAGGTAGCACAGCTAATCCTGTATAATAAAAGGACAAGGGTCTCTGTATCTGTTTGTCCATATGGTTGCTATACTGCGGTGGGCTGGCACCCTGCGCAGGGTTTGTTTCCTGCCTTGCACCCTGTGTTGGCTGGGATTGGCTCCAGCAGACCCCCATGATCCTGTGTTAGGATATAGCGGGTTGGATAATGGATGGATGGATGGTTGCTATATCTTTGTTATATACCATTTGGTATGGGATTTGTAAAAGCAGGGTTATTACCTGTGATGCACCATCTGTTGAAATGACAAATGCAATACATTTTCTTTCTGTACATGTATTACAAAATACATTCCAAAAAATAGTGCACTGAAGATGCTAATTCCAAGGTCTACATTGATTACTTTGATTTCAGCTTAGACAGGTAGCACAGCTAGTCTTGTATAATAAAAGGACAAGGGTCTCTGTATCTGTTTGTCCATATGGTTGTTATATCTTTGTTATATACCATTTGGTATGGGATTTGTAAAAGCAGGGCTACTGCCTGTGATGCACCATCTGTTGGAATGACAAATGCAATACATTTTCTTACTGCATGCATTACAAAATACAAGGTGATTATGCTGGTGTCTACGTTGATTACCTAGATTTCAATTTGTCTTAGATGAATAGCACAGCTAGTAATTCATAAATTACTTCAGTGGCTTTCATCATGTTATAATATTTGATTGTGTCAAATTATGTCTTAAACTTTTACTCTGAAAAAAGTGCCATCGAATGGTTTCCTATGTCTCTAATGACAGGCCATAAAGACTCATTTATTGGTTCAACAGTTTAAACAAATAGCAAAATAAAAACAATATCTCAGTCAGCAATAAATAATCAAGCAAATCACTTTTCTTCTAGAGATTATAAATTTGGAGGAATTACCAGCCAAAACTGATTAACATGCATAGCTGTAGTGTGAAACTTTCTTAACTTATTTAAAGTAAATCCCTTATCAAATTAAACAGTCGAACTTCATTTATTAAACATTAGCAATCTGGTAATCATATAAAATTGCTTCTCTATTTAATGTCACCTTAATGGTTTATGAATGAAACCTCAGACGCAGCTTTGTAATTTCATTTCAATATGCTTGATACAGCTAGAATAAAAATATTGTATGCAGATTTTGTAAATATGTAAAATAAAGTAATTACAGCTCATAAAAACAGCAGAATCACATAATCCTTTGAAAAATGGACTCATAAATTAGAGCTGTGAAAACTAGTCAGGCGATCTCTCAAAAAATAATCAGCATCGCTTCTTTACATGCCACGCTTGGCGGAGGGTGGCGTCAGGGCACTGCGCCGATCACCGAACCGTTAGCCGATGTAAACACGGCTAAGACAGACATCGTTCTCATCTCCCGTACAGCAGAGTTTCTTAAACTATGGCTCGTCACCCAAACTGAGCCGCAGGTCCTCGCCGGTGTGACACGAGTCCCTCTGTTTGTAATGTGAATGGGTCTTGTATGGCTTGTGAGGTGGGTCGTGGTTGATTAAGCAAGCCTCCATTGCTCTGATGATTGGCAGCGATTCTCCAAGGGAAATGCCACCCTACGCTCTAGGGATCGAAGACAATTCCCGAAGGAGTAGCTCCAACAATCATTGACGATTCCACAAGGGAGACAAGCTCTCTGATGGTCATCGGTCATTCTCCAAAGAAAATGCCACTCCACACTCTGAAGGATTGGCTGCAGCTCTTGAAGAGGTATCTCTTACAATCATCAGTGATTCTTCAAGGGGGAGAGACTCTATGACGATCATTGGAGATTGTTTAATGGAGACACCATCCTACGCTCTGAGGATTCTCCAAGAGGTAGCTCCAACAATCATCAACAGTTCTCCAAATGAGACAAACTCTCCAATGATCGGTGATGATTTTCCAAGGGAAACACCACCCTACGATGTATGGATCAGAGCTGATTCTCCAAGGAGTAGATCCAACAATCATTGATGATTCTACAAAGGAGACAAGCTCTCTTATGATCATCAGCATTTCTCCAAGGGAGATGCCCCTCCAGCCTCTAAGGATCAGTGGTGATTCGTCAAGAGGCATCTCTAACACTCATCAAAGATCTGCCAAGGGAGAGAAACTCTGTGACGACCATTGGTGATTCTTCAAGGGAGTACACCACCATACACTTTATGGATTGGTGCTGATTCTCCAAAGGGGTAGCTCGAACAATTGTCAACGATTCTACAAATGAAAGAAACTCTCTGATGATCAATGGGGATTTCTCCAAGGGAAACACTATCCTACGCTCTAAGGATCGGAAACAATTCCAGAAGGAGTAGCTCCAACAATCATTGATGATTCTACAAGGGAGACAAGCTCTCTGATGGTCATTGGTCATTCTCCAAAGAAAATGCCACTCCACACTCTGAAGGATTGGCTGCAGCTCTTGAAGAGGTATCTCTTACAGTCATCAGTGATTCATCAAGGGGCAGAAACTCTCTGACGATCTTGGCGATCCTGCAAGGGAGACACCACCTTATGCTCTAAGGATTCTCCAAGGGGTAGCTCCAACCATCATCCATGGTTCTCCAAATGAGACAAACTCTCATTGGTGTTTCTCCAAGGGAGATGCCCATCCAGCCTCTAAGGATCAGTGGCGATTCGTCAAGAGGTATCTCTACCAATCATCAAAGATCTGCCAAGGGAGAGAAACTCTGTGACGACCATTGGTGATTCTTCAAGGGAGTCCACCACCCTACACTTTAAGGGATTGGTGCTGATTCTCCAATGGGGTAGCTCTAACAATTGTCAACGATTATCCAAATGAGACAAACTCTCTGATTTTCCAAGGGAGTACACCACCCTACGCTCTAAGGATCGGAGACGATTCTCCAAGGAGTAGCTCCAACAATCATTGATGATTCTACAAAGGAGACAAGCTCTCTTATGATCATCGGTGTTTCTCCAAGAGGAGATGCTCCTGCACCATCTAAAGATCAGTGGTGATTCGTCAAGAGGTATCTCTAACACTCATCAAAGATCTGCCAAGGGAGAAAAACTCTGTGACGACCATTGGTGATTCTTCAAGTCATGAATCTTTATCAGTTGATAAAGATTGTCCTAGTGGGACAATCTCTCTGACGACCTGTGGTGCTTCACCAAAGGAGAAAGATTTTTTGACGATCGCCGGTGATTCTTGAAGAGAAAGTTCTAACAATTATCAATGATTCTCCAAGAGGGACAAATCTCAGACAATACGTTGGCGACTCTTTAAGTGAGACATCACCCCACGCTCTAAGGATTGGCGGTGCTTCTCCAAGAGGGACTGTAGTTCTAACAGTCTTCCACGCTTCTCCAAGGGTGACAAACTCTCTGACAATGAGTGGGGATCCTTCAGGAGGGATCCCGCCAGTTCAGATGGTCATTGGGGAATGGGTCTTGAAGACGCTCAGAAGGGCAAGATTGAGTCACAACAAAAAAGAAAGTTTAGGTGGTCCTGCCATAGGCTTTGGAGATGCATCTCTCTATAAAGACATCTACAATGAAGGGCTAAGTGGTGCCAATGACGTTCTCTGCCATGTGTACAGTCCGTTGTAGGAGACACTGCAGTTCCCACAGCAGACAAGGATGCAGCTGGTCAGAACGCTCTCGATGATTCACTTCTGCAATTTGGTGAGAAGTTGATCAATGATTTTTGTCTTTTATATTTGTAACTAATCAAACCAAATCAAACTAAATTGCCCACCAAGGCCTAGTCATTCTAGCCCCCTAATACCCCCATATTGGCCATCTCTGAAACCCCTTAAACCACCTAATAGCCAGAGTGTAGCGGGCATACTGGTGCAAAAATGGCTGCTATTGCATCATCCAGGTGGGTGCTAAACACTGCTCTCTATGTAAAAGTGCTTTAAGTAGTGAGAAAAGCGCTATGTAAATGGAAAGAATTATTATTATTATTATTATTATTATTATTATAAGTCAGAACACATTGCAGAGATCTGTTTTCTCTTTGACATTAAAGACTCTTTTAGTCTCAAAAATGGTGAAAATAAATTTATTGTTGTAAAAAATAATAAAATGTGTAAACTTCCAAGAGGGTGAATATTTCTTTCTATACGTTGTCACACATTGGGGACAGTTTGGGGACAGCTTAAAGGCTCTGGTGGAGGTAATTCTTCGCTGATCCACAAGGTGATGCTGTTTCCTAACACCTCTTCTTCTTTTCTTCCCTCTGCAGACCAGATGATTGACAGCCTTACCACCTCTGATGTCATTTCCGGTAAGGGACCCGCCTTTTCCTGCCTGGCCTGTACTTAACCAGAAGTGTCACCATTTTGCAGTCACTCTAAGACTTGGGTCTGTGAAGATGTCTTTTTCAAGGTTTATACACCGCGTTTATTTTCAGTCATACGGGGTTTGCCTGGTGAGGGCCCAACTCTTTATAACAATTTGTGGTCATTTTGTGACTCAGAAATACAAAAGACCGCCTTCGACGATTTATGCTATCTGGAATCCAACCTGTAATCATGCCAGCTCAGTGCACTGACACAGTTTGGGCTGGCATGACAATTCTTCAGCAGATCCACACCTTTGTTTCGCTCCACTCGTGTTAGACATGCTGGCCACAGCGTCTTAAAAAGAAACAAAACAAATACAAGAAAAAGACGCCTGCTAAGGTGATAATTTAAGTTTAATTTTTACATTTGTCATTTCCAACAAGTTTAGTACAGGGCCATATCCTTAGATCTCCTTTCCCAACAGGGAGCTCAGAATTGCTGTCTGTAATGTCAAATAAATAAATAAATAATGTGCCGCTCCACCTCAGAGGTGCTCATAATTTATTCAGCTAAGAGCTAAGCGATGATACCATCATACCTCTCCTTCCAGAATACCCAGCGGAGACGTCCACCGAATCCAAACGTATTACAAAGATAAATTTCAATTTATAAGCCCAGCCGTCTCTAGACAGACGATTTACTTGCTCATACATAGAAGCGTATTATTGTACTTAATTTTTCAAAGCAGGTTTTAATGTTAAAAATATTAAGTGGCTTTTTGCATACAAATTATACCTTGGTAAACAAAGCGCTTGATATTTTGAATAATTCTGCACTTGACTGTTTTGAATATTTTTAAAACGTTACAACGGAGACTAAAAATTTGGGGTAAGCAGAGCCTGTCGGTAAGCGCATTCTTATCTTTCTAGCCATTCGCAGTTTCAAATCGGCACAATCTTATTATTGTCTTCGTGTGGCAGCCCAACAGAAAATAAATGAATAAATAACAAGGGCACTCGAGTAAAGGACTGTGAGATCCACAAAAGAAATGTTGGGGCGCCAACTTGGTGGTCTCTGTTTATTTACCACTAAATAAGCACAAATTAAAATGACCACAAGGGGCGTAAATGCAACTGAAAAGTTCAAACCAAAGGAGAAATCGTTCGGCTTGGCGATTCTGCTGGTTTTGGTCACCAAGTAGGAGCTCCGTCCTTTGATGGAACGCCCTCTTCTGGTGGCTGTGGGATTTACATATAGGTTGGGGACCAGAAGGGGTCGAGTCAGTCACCCTCACTGTGGAGGGAATAGACGAGGAGAAGGTTAGCACCAGAGCCCCCTCTGTACTTGGGGTGGTAGCACATATGTCAGATGAGCCCGGAGAGTGATCCACAGATACGTGTGCGTGACAAGAGTCAACCGGAGTTATGACTTTTACAAATTCAGAGCGCTAATTATGTGGAAAGCAAACAGTTTAATCTAGGCGTCTGTCTTCATGTGACAACAAGCCTGTCGTTAATGAAAAAGGTAAGAAGAAAAACGTTCTCTAGTGCTTCGTTTGTCAAGTACTGGGTGGGTGTTTCCCACGGTGGGTCACAAATACTTTTAAATGGAAGCGGGTCGTGGTAGGTCATGAATGCGTTGTGGAGAGTCGAATCATCAAGGGGAATCAGCCAGCTCTGGCAATAGTACTTGAAACACCTAGGGACCCCCCAACAAGCTAGAAAAGAAAGAAGAAAAGAAAAAAAAATCATCAGAAACCTAAAAAAAAGAAAGCAGGAACAAAAAAAGAATTCAAAAAGAGAAGAGCCAAGAGCGTCAGCAAAAATAGGTTAGAAAAAAATGAAATAGAAGGAAAAATGTCCTTTCCCCCAACATGATGGCTTAGTCTGAACCCAATTCTGGTTCATTTGATTTGCAAACAAATCATAACCCGAGAACGAGTCCCATGGTTCTCATTCATTTGATTCGTGAACTCAATTATTACTGCAGAACGAGTCACGCAGTTCTTGTTTATTTGAGTTGCACATGAATTGTTGCCAGAGAGTCACATGATTTTTGTACATTCGATTATTAAATTCAACCATTGCTTGAGAACGGAGTCACATTTGATTCTTGAAGCAATCATTACCCAAAATCAACTCACATGATTTTTGTTCATATGATTTGCGAACGAGTCACATGATTTCCATTCATTTGATTCATGAACTCAATCATCACTTCAGAAAAAGTCACATTTCAGAGTCATGAATGAACCATTACCCAAAAATGATTCACACCATTCTCACTCATATGATTTGTGAACAAGTCACATGATTCTCCTTCATTTGATTCGTGAACTCAGTCATTACCAGAGAATGAGTCACACAACTCTTGTTCCTTTGAGTTCCAAATGTATCATTTACCAGAGAATGAATCACATGATTCTCATACATTCGGTTAATAAATTCAATCATTACCTGAGAACGAGTCATATTTGATTCATGAACAAACCATTACCCAAAAAGTACTCACAGGATTGTCATTCATTTTATTTGTGAACGAGTCACATGATTCATTCTCATTTAATTTGTGAACTCAATCGCTACCCAGAAACGACTCCCGCAATTCTCATTTGATTTTTATGAACTCAGTCATCACCTGAGAATGAGTCACATTTGACTTATGAATAAATCATTAGCTGGGAACAAGTCACACGATTCTCATTCATTGGATTCGTGAACTCAATTATTACCCGAGAACGAGTCACACAATTTCTGTTCATTAGATATGTGATCAAATTGTTACATGAGAACAAGTCAGCAGTCATATGATTCTCATTCACTTGTGATCCTGTATTAGAATGTCTTATTTTAATTATGGATTGTCACTCACGTGGGTAAGGGAGGTAGCTTACAGGCTCTAGTAAATGTAATTATCTTCCGTGCCAGGGGTTGGCACTGTTTTCTGATCCTTTCCCTCTGCAGACCAGGTATTTGAATAATTTGGCCACCTTGGGGTGTTTCCAAAGAACAAAACCTCCTGGAGAAACACTCCCTTACTGCTGGCACCCAAAAAATCCTACGCCACCAATCCTGGCACAGGAGAAAACACACACTCGCATTAGGGGCTAATTTAGCCTAACCAGTCCACCTAAACCTGCATGTCCCACACAGACATGGGTAGAACACGCAAACTCCATGCAGAGAGCACCGGTGTAGTTAGTAGCACGCCTGCCAAAAAAATACATCTTTCTTGTCTATTACAGAAAATATGACAATTATTTCAGAAAGTGACCAAGGGTTAACATTACACAAGGCAGGCAGCTAAAGTGAAGTCGAGAAGAGTCAGTTGTTGCATGGCAGGTTCAGCAAGAGCCCCATTAGTCACAGGCCTCGTCTGGGAAGCTCAGTAAAGATGATTGAGCGTTATTGTTCTTTTTCTAAAGATCTCCTGCAATGAGCGTGAGGCCGGCTCTGTCTAATCTGCCAATGTATCTTTGGCCGGGTGCTCTTCATATGACGCAGCATCTCCTTATTAGCGGCCTGAACAACAGGACACGGTGCGTTTGACAATTCGGATTTGATATATGCCCTTCTGGAACACTTGGCGCTCCGTCATTTTCAGTGAAATAGTCTCTCAGCTATGTGACATCCTGACAGTTCTTGGATGAACTTTACTCGATGCTCCTCAACTGTGTAGAAAGTTTTTAAAACTTTAATGGCAAGGCGAATGTTCTGAGTTGCGGTCAAATTTACTTTTCCTTTTTAAACAACTGGAAGTCATTTTTAAATGGACATACCTGTTAATGGTACTCTCCCACTTTATCATCTTAATAGACATCTGAAGTGGAAATTCTCTGTTTTTTCCACACTAGATAATACGATTCCATGACAGTGCCTGAAGAGCACCCTACACTGTGTTGCTGTCCCTGTTATCACCAACACCAACGTCTGCCAGCACAGTAGGCACAGAAATACTTGGAAGAGTCCAGATGGACTCAGCAGAACTCAGATTGTCTGAGGAGCAAGGACTGGAAAGAGTTGGCCAGTGATGCGCGACATACGAGTCTCCATGTGGACTGCGACTCGGATCACAACCGAGTGATGATGACGACATTCATAAAGGCTTCGAATCAGATGTCCCACACCAAAGATTCATTCTGAAAATAGAAGCTTGTAGGCATTAGGGGTGTAGAAGACCAGCCTTGCTACAGACGGACACCAAGGACACACGATGTCCAAACACACGCTTTTATTAATTCTTTTTCTGTTTATACAGCACACACAGTGCACAAATTACCCACAAGGCTCAGTCCCTTGACTTCCTCCAGTCTTCTGCCGCCTCCACTCATCTCCTTGCAAGCTCTGTCCTCTTCCACCTGACTCTGGCTCCCTGAATGGAGTGAGGTGGCCCCTTTCATAATGCACCCGGATGTTCTCCAGGTGCTTCCTGATTAACTTCCGGGTGTGGCGGAAGTGCTGCAGACCTTGTTTCCGTTGGTCATGGACCAAAAAAGGTTTGAGCTTCTAAGCCCCATGCTCGTGGCCCCAATGCAACCCAGAGGGTCTGCCTACTTATGTTGTGTGGTTTAAATTTCCCTTCACCTGGTCCCCTGCTCCTCCAGGTCTCCTGGTAGGACACGATCCCCGGCCATCCGTCCCAGAGGTAACTTACAAAATAATAATACATGTTATTGATCTCTAGTTGGTTAACCGGCAGGACACAAAGAGTACAGATAAGAGGAGAAGGCTCTACATGGAGTGAGGTCATCGGTGGAGTCCATCAGGGGTCTGTCTTTGAACTGTTACTTGTTCTGGTTGAGATGAATGACACTGATTCTGGTAAAGATGGAGAACTTGAGAAATTCACCGATGAAACACTAAAACTGGAGGGATGGCAGGCACAGAGGAGGCAGCAAAAAGAATTTCAAAAATAGATTCTTTGCATTTATATAACACTTTTCTCATTACTCAGAGTGCTCAGCTATTGTAGGTTAAGGGTCTTGCTCAAGGGCCCAACAGAGTGGAGTCCCTTTTGGCATTTACAGGATTCGAACCAGCAACCTTCCAATTACCAGTGCAGATCCCTAACCTCAGAGCCACCACTCCACCCGGAGGTCACCCGGACAACCTTCAGATCTGGGCAAACACTTGGAAAATGGAGTTTTAGGTAGAAAAGTGCAAAGTTCTACATGTGGGCAACAGGAACATCAACTTAATACAAGATGGGAGACACCGAGTTACAGGAAACGAACTCGGAAAAGGATTTAGAGGTTTATGTTAAGGCAACAAGTTCATGGATTAAGCAATGTAGAGAAGAGACTAAAAAGGGCAAATAAAATATTAAATTACTAGCGACTGGGAGCCAAACGAATTGGGCTACAAATTCTACATTTGTGAAAGCCATACTTTCTCTGCAAAGAATTATTTGTTTTTTCAAGACCTTGAACTGATTGTGTTATCATGGCACTGATTTGTCCTTAAAACAGACCTTATCGGCCGATTAATAAAGAGCTTCCTGTTTAAACGGGGCTGTGAGACGTGAACTCAGCTCTTCGGCCCACCTCATTTGATTTTTTCCGGCAAACAAATTTTCAGAACAAACCGTATTTTACGACTCTAATCAGAGTCGGGGTAATAATTACGTTGGCGAGGTCATTTTAGATCTGAGATCGGCTAAAATGTAAACAGTGCCCGTTGTTAATACCCAGCCGTCATTACTCAGTTTGCCAACAGATGTCAGAAGGACGGATGCCAAAACCGAACTGCCCAAAGATAGATTTCGACGTACCAAGCAAATGGCGACACGTTCTAAATTACTTCCAGTTTCGGGGCTGTCGAAGGGTTTCAGTCAGTTGACGATGTTAGTCCTGGAAAGTACGCCCCACCAGACCAACCTTCCAAAAACCAACCGAACTTACTGTTATCTGCTCGAACCAAAACTGACTTACTATACTCGGCCGTCCAGCGGCGTCACTGAAGCATTCGAACATTCTTAGCCAATCGTGCAATACTGCGTCTGCGTGTGTCACGTGATGTTCCCATTGAAGTCCCATTGCATGATTCTAACTTGTATTAAGTCGAGGTATTGACGTGAACATCATAAATACGGATAGCATTAAATTAGTCATAAAAACTCAAGGGGCATCTTGCTCAAACTATATAATGCTCTAGTGAGACCACATCTGGAGTACTCTGTGTAGTTCTGGCCGCCACAGTACAAGAAAGACAAAGCAGCACCTAAAGCTTTGTACAGGACAGCAACCAGGTGCATCATGGGACTGAAGGACATGTCCTACTCTGACAGACTGGGAGAATTAAACCTGTTTAGAGTCGAGCATTTGACCGCTCCACCGGGTCTATCAAAAATCCTCAAAGGCACCGGTAAAGCAGATCCAGCGGAATTCCTTGAAGTTAACGTTGAATCGAGATTGAGATTAATGACATTGATTTCGGTTTGGTTGGTAGATTTGTGAACTTCCTAGGTGATGCCAAAAATGGAGATACTGAAAGATTTGAACTAGCTTCGGAACTGGAGAGACGCTTGGAAAAAAACGATGTGGGAAAGCACAAAGTGCTACACGTGGGCTTAAAGGAAAATTAGTTATGAATACAAAATAGGAGACACTGAGCTACAGGAAGCAAGTACTGAAAAAAGGATTCAGGGGTTGATGTTGACACCGCATTGTGACAGACTTGGAGACTTAAACCTATTTTGTAGCAAGCAGAGGAAAATGCCTAAGAAAAAGAAGAAGAAGAAGAAGAAGCTCAATAAAAAACAGCGGGAGGTCGAGCTTTTAGTTACAGGGCCTCCAAACTGTGGACTGGTCTGCCAGCTAGTATAAGAGGTGCTATTATTGTAAAATGACTTATTTGTATGGAATGTTATTTGATATTAATAAAATCATCAATCGATCCATTATCCAACCCGCTATATCACGGGGGTCTGCTAGAGCCAATCCCAGCCAACACAGGGCACAAGGCAGGAAACAAACCCTGGGCGGGGCGCCAGCCCACCGCAGGGCACACACACACACACATACCAGGGACAATTTAGAATCACCAATGCACCTGACCTGCATGTCTTTGGACTGTGGGAGGAAACCCACGCAGACACGGGGAGAACATGCAAACTCCACATCAGGGAGGACCTGGGAAGTGAACCCGGGTCTCCTAACTTCAAGGCAGCAGCGTTACCACTGCGGCACCGTGCCACCCTTAATAAAATCAATAAAATCAAAAAGAGGTGCCCCTTCAGTCTCGACTTCAGTTTAGCACACCCTGACTAGAGCTGCTGATTAACTGTGCAGACTGCATCTCTGTGGTTAGTCATGAGCACTGAAACATAAGTAACGTGATAGTTAGAATTGGTTACTAACCCTCACCTGTTCTGTTTCTCTTCTCTGTACTCAAATGTGGCACTTGGTGCCACTGCCCGCCTGCCAAGTTGTCTGCCTGCCTAAGGTAAAGTCATCTCTGATGGAGGATCACAGGAATTGTCGGGTAGAGGGGTCCTTTCATCGGATTGGCTGGCTCAGCTCTGGACAGGCCAGTGATTGGGGGCAGCAGGACTCTGAGGTGTCCAGGACTCTGAACAAATTCAAATTGTATTATGGAATATCATCTACTCTTGCATTCTGCCATGTCCTTGTAATATTACTATTGTACTATTGTATTGTATTGTATTGAGGATCATTGTGTTCTGTTCTGTGTGTTGTACTGACGCCTTTTTTTTTGACACCCACTGCATGCCCAACCTACCTGGAAAGGGGTCTCTCTCTGAATTGCCTTTCCCAAATTTTCTTCCATTTTTTTCCTTACAAGGATTTGTCTTCTTAGAGAGTCAAGGCTTTGGGGGCTGTCAAAAGACCAGGCCTGTGAAAGCCCATTGCGGCAGTCACTCCTTATGTGATTTTGAGCCATACAAAAATAAATTGCATTGTAATGTATCTTCAATGGTGGGAGTTGTAAGCAATGCATTGGCTGAGGTATATCATTACGGGGGCCAAAAGAATTTCTTGCAAACCCGCTTTAGAACGGCTTGTTGCCCCCCCTTAGTTTCCTCTTTTTTAGACTTGTGTGTGCCAAAGCTAGCAGGCGGTATTTGGAGGACTCGTTGGATTGAGGGGAACCTCACCCACTTTTGCTACATCCGAGACTTCACCACAGCACACAGGCCAAAGTCTGGGAGTGCCCACCCATGGGTACTGCCGGGATCAGCTCAGGCTTGTTACGAGTTTCTAAAGGACTATAACAGCTTCAGAACATGGATGCCTTGGATGGATGGGCTTCCTGAACTTCCCCAACCTCATACATTGAGAATCTGATGATATAAATAATATGAGAGAACAGCACATAACGTATGTTAGGAGAACTGACACCATTTAAAATGCTTTGCCTGCCAGTTTCACAAAATAGGTAATTAAGTCTAATTAGTGATTCTTTAAAAATATGTCCACATCTGTCTGCGTGTTTCAGAAACAGGCTGTAGCAAACGTCTGCTCTAGTGCCTGCTGCTCTAAACCTCCAAATCCCATAAGTGTTTCTTATTTAGTTTATATATTAAGGGAAAATCAAGACAGAAATGGATCCTGTCTGAAGACATTTGAGCACAACCAACATCTTACATGTCATTGCCAAAGATTTGTAACAGAGAAAAGAATAGTAAATAATCAATTTCATTTAAGTTTAACGGTAGAAACTTCTGGTAGGTGTCAGAGAGTCTTGCGAATCTTGTGCTATTTTCATTGGACAGAATGTGCTGAAAGGACAGTAATGACCTGTCAAGCGTTCTCCATTAACACGAAAAGCCTACGGCTCACGGCCAAATCAAGATATCTCTGAAGGCTTTTGTAAAAGTGTTTAGAGATTTAGCTGTAAATGAGCAGAAACAAAGACTCACTCAGGCTGGGGTAACCTGAATATTTTAGAATTTTAGATGGCAAACTGCCTTTCTCAGACTATGCGGTTAGAAAACCGACTGTGTAAGGCCCGGACTCGTATTTATCTAACGTCTCAGAATTACTCCTAGGAATTGCACTAAAAGTCTGGCTAGGAGTAGGAAGTGAGAAATAGCAATGAAGAATCCTACACCCACTCCAGGCGAGGAAGAGGAGGCCACGTTTGAGAATGAATGATGTCACGATTTAATAGCACCCTGGGCCAGAAAATTCCACTCATTAGAACAATGTGGACGAACAGAGGTGTCATTCGGCCCAACAAAGATCGCCAGTCTGTCCACTTCGCTCTTCAAAAATAACATTAAGTCAAGTTGGGAAAGTCCCTAAAGTCCTACTGTCTACCACACTTATATCGGGAAGGGAAGAGGAGAAGAGGAAGGCCTAAGAAAAGGTTTTATGGATGTGGTGAGAGAGGACATGCAGGTGCTGGGTGTGACAGAGCAAGATGATGATGTCAGAAAGATATGGAAGAAGATGATCTGCTGTGGCGACCTCTAACAGGAGCAACGGGAAAGATGATGAAGAAGAAGAAGATTCTATGTGTCTGTGGTTCTCGTCCAAATGTTTAACAAGTTTCCAACTGTGTTCTTGATGAACTCATTTTAAAGTCACCGTCTCGCTCCACTGCACTAATTCTCTTTATCATTTAGGTCTTCACTTAATTCAAACTGTAAAGGCTCAGCTCTTTTCATCTTTCCTCATAACTCACCCCCTGTAGCCCTGGAGTCAGCCTGGTTGCTCTTCTTTGGACTTTTTCCAGTGCTGCTATGTCCTTTTTGTAGCCAGAAGACACCAAAACTGCACATAGGACTCCAGATGAGTACTATGACAGGTCAGTAGCTTTCTGTATACTTATACTTTATACTTTTTTTTGTAAGATTTATTGAGTACTTTTGTCATGAGAACATTAGAACATTCTGCACGAGAAGAGGCCATTCAGCCCGACAAAGCTAATTCTTTCTTAAATAACATCAAGTCGAGTTCTGAAGGTCCCTAAAGTCCTACTCTCTACCACACTACTTGGCCACTTATTCCAAGTGTCTGTGGTTCTCCGTGTGAACAACAACTTCCTAAAGTTTGTGCGAAATTCATTCTCGACAAGTTTCCAACTGTGTCCCTTGATAAACTCATTTTAAAGTCACAGTTTTGACCCACTGGAGTAATTCCCATCCTCGTTTTAAACACTTCAGACATGTCAACACTTAATTTAAACTGTAAAGGCTCAGCTCTTTTAACTCTTTCAGGGAGGATGTCGACTTTTGTCGAAATTCAAGGGTAGAGGATGGCAATCAGCTGTAAAGCTGTGACAAAAGTCGCTGTTCTGTTTTAGTTTGACTTTCTTTGCTAGAAGGAAAGTGTTTTGTCTTGGTAGAGTAATATATTGCTCTGCTTTCCCCTATTGTATTATTAGTATGTAGCCTTTGTCAGAATGACTCAGATATCACAGACTTACCACTGTTTATAAGATATTATAGTATATAACTTATCCCCACATTCCCTTCTATATCTATAACTTCAGGCAATTAGGTATAGTAAAAGACAAGCAGGAGTTGGATTACAATTTAAACAAAGTATTATTGATAATATTCATAAATAATAACAATATGCAAAGTAAATTTGAATATTGGCAACCATACAACCTGATTAACAATAGAATTACCAGAGCCTACGAAAAAACTCAAAAATCCGTCCCACCTTAAATCGCTTCTTAAATCCGTTCGCACCTTTCTGCCAGCGTCTTTTGTCCTCTAAATGTGCCGATAAAGACAAGCTGCAAGCAGCCAGCTATTTCATCCCCCCACCGACTTAGAACATGCACAAAATGCTCCCAGCTCATGCCTTGATTGATTATCTGGGAGTGAAGTGGAGTTTTAGAGTGTAAATAATAGATTGTTATTTGGAACACATTTGGTGTAATTTATGATACTTGTAAAGGTTAGCTTTGTTTTTTTTTTTATTCACTTTCAGTCATGGATTTAAGAAGTGATTTAAGGTGGGACGGGTCTATGAGTTTTTTTGTAGGCTCTGGTAATTCTAGTGTTAAATGGTGATGTGTAGTTTCAGGTGGAACACAGACTTGTTAGTTACTTAAAATGTCTCTCGTTAAGGCATCATTGGTGATCAGCTTTCTTCAGAACAGGCCGCCTGCCTGTCTCAATATGGCTGCTGAGCTGTGCTCACTATTGTGTTGTCCTTTCAGTTCATCAGTTAGGTAAGAGAGAGAGATGCTCCTTCATCAGATGTTAGTAAGAGAAAGAGAGAGAGTGTAAGGTTAGGCAAGTAAATTTATAGATGTTCTGTCCAACCCCTTGAGCCAATAGGGTGTCATTGTACTTAAAGGCTTCTGATACAAGTCAGTTCCAAACTGCCATACTTCAGACCAATGGGGGAATAGAACATCTTCATGCCTGCCACCCCCAAACCATATGTTAAGGTAAAGCTTAGCAGTTAGGCAGCCTGGCTTTCTTGCGGGGGTTGAAAGACTTTAGCAGAGAAACACTCACCAAACTGGTTTAAGGCACTTCCCTCAAATCCTGTCGTAAAATTCAAAGAGACTCCGTCGTAAGGGGGGGTAAACATGAATGCTTCTCACTAATGTAACACTAAATTACGTTGGTTTGCCTAAAATACAAATAAAGATATACAAAATCTTACATCATAACAGAATGTTAGCTTTGTTGATTTGACTTCGACTCCCAACATGTGCATGAGTAGTGAAGAGCAAACAACCTCTAAAAAGGCATCGACATCTGCCAAGAGACCAAAGCGATTGCGCAAAGTGAAATAGTCCAGGGATGACGTTTTGTATATTATTCCTGAATTTGACTCTGACTTGATGGACTGATATCTTGATGCAAGTGATCTGGAGATGGAGATCGAAAACGAAAAGTGAGGTACCAGCCACTGCTGATCGGTCCCCAGATGATCGTCGTGCTGGACACCTTTGTGTAGCTGATGTGCCTACGGCGATGGTTCTCAAACCTAGGGGGGTGCGAAGTAACAAAAAGGGGGGCACGAAGATGTGAAAAAAAAAAAACAAGAATCACAAATATGAAAAATACATCTATTGAAAGCAAAACAAATTAACTTAAACTACATTCTGATACTAGAAAAATAAATATAGAGTTAGATAAATGTCTGTAAAAGATAAGTAGATATAATAAAATATGTATCTATGATATATCATTAATAAAAAAGAACAAATTGGTATTAGTGGGCTCCTTTCAAAAAAACTTTAGGGGGGGCGCAATTAGAACTGTTATGAAAACTCGGGTCGCAAATACTTAAAGGTTGAGAAACGCTGAGCAAGGTGATTATATCGAGAAAGCCAGGAAGATTCATGGTGATTTGCTGAAAAAAAATCCTTCTTCAAGTGGTGGAGGTGAGGATGAAGGCCAGTAGAGGATGGTTTGAAAAGTTGTGCAAGAGAAGTGGCATTTAAATTTTTTTTCCCTGTGCTTAAAACTCATTCGAAAAGTGTTTACAGTGAGCGGTTCGTAAGGGTCTTGCGCAAACTCTTACAATATTAGTTTTCTCAGTGTTATTCAATGTTTTTACATTTAGTTTACTATTAGACTGTGCATTCTATGGTATAATTAACAATTTTTGAGCATAAGAAAATTTATATTCACATACAGTTTTACAGTCTGGAACGGATCAATTGTATTTACTTACAATCCTATGGGGGAAATTACGTTCGGGTCACGGCCAAATCGGGTTGTGTCCAGAGTTTTGGAATGAATTACAGTCGTGACCAGAGGTACCGCTGTACTAATGCTTAGGATATGTTAAAGGCAAGGGCTAGAAGACCGTCATCTCCAAGGAACTTGATGTTCATGTGACAACAGCTGCAAATATTCTTTAGAAGTTTAAGGTCCATAGGACTGTAGCCAACCTCCCTGGACACGGTCACAAGGTGAAAATTGATCCCAGAATGGTCAGAAGGATGGTGAGAGTGGTCGACAAAAATCCAATAGACAACTTCCAAAGACATACAAGTCTGGTTGCATCATCCATTGCTTTTTGAGTGATAGTGGGCTCAATGGAGGATGACCCAGGAGGACTCCACTGAAACAAGCCAGACTGGAAATTGCTACAATTTGTATTGACAGGCCACAATGCTTCTGGGAGATGAAGCATTAACTCTGTGTCCACAGACAAAAAAACAAGGCTTTCAAAGAAAAGAGGACCACCACTATTGTGAAACATAGAGGAGGCTTGCTTATGTTTTGGGGCTGTTTTGCTGCGTCTGGCATGGGGGGCCTTGTGCCTGTGCAGGGAACAATGAAATCTCAAGACCATCAAGGCATTCTGGAGTGAAACCTCATAAAGGTCGGTCTCAGTTGAAGGTCATGGACCCTCCAACAGGATAATGAGCCAAAACACACAGCTTAAAGACTCCAAGAATGGTGATGAACAAATCATTGGATTATTGTGAAGTGGTCTTCTGTGAGCCTTGATTTGAATCCTGTCCATCATCTATGGACCATGCCGTCTGGAGAAGACCCCCTTCAAACCTGACCCAGCTGGAGTAGTCTGCTCAGGACGACTATACCAAATGACCTGTGGAGAGATGCAGAAGTCTCATGGGGAGCTCCAGGAATCTCTCATGTGTAGTCACTGCAGGCCAAATATGAGGTTGAGGGTGCCATCATTTTGGTCCATTTTTGTTAATATTTGAAATATTCTGTTGAATCCAAACTCTGATTTTTGTTAAATATGTAATAAACAATGATAGGTGCCATTTACTTTTGTCAATTGTGAGTTCTCCTTTTTTCACTATTACAGGTTACAAAAGCTGAAGAACTTGTCCGTTATTGTGAAACACATCGAGCCCACACGAGCACAGAGTCTCATTAATGCCAGTGACACTATAAAGCTAAATTATCAGGCTGCAGCTCAGAGTTTTGATTATGCATGTGGAAGCCCATTGTCTTCTTACCGCTGACGTGCTATCATTTGCACTGGAAAATCACAGTAGTACACTTCATCAATAAAACAACATGCCTATGAAAAATGCAACATCTCTGACGCTTCACTTCTCACTTAACCTTTCCAAAAATGATCTTCTGGAAGGTAAAATAAAATGTATGTGGAACTGTCCAGCTACGCTACTGAAGTGAACGATATACTGTCTGAATTATCAAGCTTCAAGGCCAGGCCTCTGATCATCCATCACTGTTATAGGAGGGGCTCCACTGTGGCAGGCACAGATTTGAGGCATTCGATGAGTCCAGCCATTCCATTATGTGTGAAAACGTAAGTGCACCACACTTTTTAACATATTTAACAATTTCTAATCTTCCATTTATGACAAAGATCTTAGAAAAGGTTGTTGCTGCTCAACTCAATGATTATTTAACACTAGAATTACCAGAGCTGACAAAAAAACTCAAAATTCCGTCCCACCTTAATTCGCTTTGCACCTCTCCATCAGCGTCTTTTGTCCTTTAAATGTGTGGATAAGCAGCATACAGCAAGCAGCCTGCTATCACATCCCCCACCCCGCACAGTTTTCTCAACTCAAGTCTGTTTACCTGCGTGTCATTTGCTTAGAGTTGTATAGAGGGAGAAGTCAAGCAAAATGACATTTTTTATAAATACTGTGTCGTTATTTGGAACGCTTGCATTTCATGTGTGTTCCGTTTCTACAATAATCCGTGTAAACGTTTTTCATATTCTAGTAGTAAATGACAAAATGTAGGCATAAACTATAAAATGTGTGAAGCCTGAAGTCCAAATATCAAAGAAACACTTTCACAAAAGGTACAAATATAACAGAACAAGTGCGCTTTTATTTAAGAATATAACTGCAGAAAAAAAGCTGCGTTAGCATGCGATATTGAAACACATTTACTACAGCTGCCTCCATGGTGTAACGGTATCAGCTGCTGACTGGGAATCAAAAGGTCACGAGTTCAATCCCGCACGACTCTGTTTTGAGAAGTGAACTGCTCTTTTTCTTACTATTTTAGAATAAAAACATACATTTGATTTCAGTCTGACTGAAGTATTTAAAAGTATGCAAGGAATCAGTCCAGTGGATCGAGACGGTGACTTTAAAATGAGTTCATCAAGATCACGGGGATACAGTTGGAAACTTGTGAAGAGTAAATTTCGCACAAACATTAGGAAGTTTTTCTTTACACAAAGAACGATAGACACTTGGAATACACGACCAAGTAGTGTGGTGGACAGTAAGACGTTACGGACTTTCAAAACTCGATGTGATGTTTTTTTGGAAGAAATAAGTGGACAGGACTGTTGAGCTTTGTTGGGCTGAATGGCCTGTTCGTGTCTCGATTGTTCTAATGTTAACATGATCTAAAAGAAAACGTGATTTGTCACCTCCTATTGCTCCATGGCCCAGCTCTGATGTTTATGTGCCCACTGTAGGCACTTTTGGTGGTAGACAGGGTCCAGCCTAGCAACTCCTACTGGTCTGTGGCTACTCAGTAAGCTGCGATGCACTGTGTGTTCTGAGGCCTTTCCTTCATGGCCACCTTCTGTGGGATCAGACCGTTGGCTAGCCTTCACTCCCAGCATACTTTTAAAAAACAACTCAAAACTCGTCTGTTCAGGAAGGCTTTTAGCTCTACTTGACTTTATTCCCCTTCTCTCAGTTTACCTCCATCTCAAGATGCTCAGGTAACCTGTGTGTGTGTGTGTGTGCGAGACCATCAATTATGTTGTCTGTTAGACTTTTTTTTCTTTGAATTCACTGTCGTAATCTTCTTTATTTATTTATTTGGTTTGTACAATACTCTATACTGTATACCCTGCCGTTCTTTCTTATATTCTGTAAGTGCGCTATATAAATACAATTTATTATTATTATTATTATCATCATCATTCATCACCAGTTATTATTTCTTTGGAGCACTGGTTACTAACCGCTGCATACCTGGACACCCCATAAGACCTGCCGCTCTGAGGGGCTCTGACCCAGTGGTCTACCCAGCACAATTTGGCCCTTGTGCAGTCAGCACAGTTTAAGTATGCTATGTTATATTTTTTTAATAAGGGAACAGGAATAGTTAAACATATGCCACACTGTATAATAAACAATTCTTTCCATTAACATCTAAAGATGTTCTTAATGCATTATATCCTTAGAAAACTCTAAGTGTGTAATAATGGCTGTCAGTGATGGAGCTGCAACACGCAGCAGTTGATTGGACTCCTGTCAGAAGCAGAGACGCCTAATTCACAGAAAGCTCGGATAAAATGACAAATGGGCTTCATTAGTCACTTGATGAGGCCCCTGACCAGGAATTATCACTTGTGAACCCAAGAGCTCCTGACAACCGATCCAGTCTGAAAAAGAAAAAGCAACACTTCTAGCCATTGTTGCAATTGCGTCTGCATGGTGCCAGCAGCTACAGCGGCATTTCACAGCAAAACACGGGATATCGCAGAAGGTGGGAAAGGGGACAGAGGAGGGGACCCAAAATGCACTTGACTATCCATCCATTATCCAACCCACTATATCCTAACTACAGGGGCACAGGGGTCCGCTGAAGCCAATCCCAGGGCGCAAGACAGGAAATAAACCCCAGGCAGGACACACACACACACCAAGCACACACTTAGGACAATTTAGAATCGCCAATCCACCTAACCTGCATGTCTTTGGACTGTGGGAGGAAACCCACGCAGACACGGGGAGAACATGCAAACTCCACGCAGGGAGGACCCGGGAAGCAAACCCTTAAGGGACTCCTAACTGCGACGCAGCAGCGCCACCATGAGAGCTGACATATTAGTGAAATTCATTTACAATTGTAATTGTCAAAACAGATGTTTTTGCTAATCTGAAATGTTTTTAATTCAAATCATTGATGCTGCGATGCCAAAGAGGTGACTCCATTCGATGGGTGAGCCTGAAGGTGTCGTCACATCTGATTCATTCATTCAAACTCTGGAGTGATTGCCCCCGTAGTCCAGTTCATTTAGGTAAATGTGGACACGCTGATCCCACCCCCACAGCTTTAGTGAGACCCTTTAGAAGTGGTGGTCTCAGGACTGTACCAGGTGAACCCTAGAGGGGAATGAAGAAGACACACGAAGCTGCAGTTACGTCTCGTGAACCTTCAGAGTGGCACCGCATGATAATTAGACCACCGACACTGGATATGGACTGCTGCATATGAAAACCCGCTGAATAATTAATGACAGTAGTCTACAGTACACTAATAACTGTGCATGAAGATGTTTTAAATATTCGAAATGACTCACTCGTTTAAATATTACATTTTTTTTAAAACAGACCATTACCTAACTGAGTTGCTCTTCATAATTAAAAACAGTATATAAGTGAATCTGTACGGCATTCATCTTAATTAAAAGACAAGAGTCTGTGTATTTGTGTGTCCGCCCTGTTGCTATGCCTCTGTTTCATGCCAATTGGTTTGGGATGTTTAAAAGCAATGCTAATGTTTGTGAAGCACCATTTGTGGGAATAAAACATGCAACTCTTTACTACAAATGTTTGTAGTGCACCATCTGTTGGAATGACAAATGCAATGCATTTTTTATTACTACATTTATTACAAAAAGCATTCCAGTAGATGGTGCACTGCAAATGTTAGCACTAAATACATCCCACAGAGGATAACTGCTAAATGTGAAAATCACCTTGTCCACCTTGTATCTGTGTGTAGGCGTCCATTTGCTATGCCTTAGTTAAGTTCCATTTGGGTGTGAATGTTTATCATGTGCCATCTGTTAGAATAAAAAATGCAATACATTTATCATTATGTGCATTGCAAAATACATTCCAACAGGTGGTGCACTGCAAACTTTGACACCAAGTATGTCCAAAAGAGAGGAACTGCAGGACTGACAGGAAACATCTAATTCACCTTGAAAGGTCAAGCGTGTGTGTGTGTCTGGTAGCTATATCTCTGTTACGTATTATATGGTATGGGATTTGTAAAAGCAGGGCTAATGTTTGTGACATGCCATGTGTTGGAATGAAAACTGTAAGACATTTTATTACTACATTCATTAAAAAAAACTTTCCAGTAGATGGTGCACTGCAAATTCGTCCCAAAGAGAGGGTGACTGCTAAAAGTGAAAATCACCTTCTCCATCTTAATAAAATGTGTGTTTGCATATCTGTGTGTATGCGTCCAGTTGCTATGCCTCAGTTAGGTTCCATTTGGGCTGTGACTCGTAAAAGCAGTGTGAATGTGTACGATGTGTCATCTGTTAGAATAAAAAATGCAATACATGTATTACTAAGTGCATTTCAAAATACATTCCAACAGGTGGTGCATTGCAAACATTGAGCTGCACCTTAAAAGCACAAGTGCCTGTGTGTGTCTGATAGTTAAGTCTCTGTTACATACTATACGGTATGGGATTTGTAAAAGCAGAGCTAATGTTTGTGATATACCATGTGTTGGAATGACAAGTGTAAGACATTTTATTACTACATACTTGACACAATGCATTCCAATAGATGGTGCACAGCAAACCCTAATGCTGAATATGCTGAGGTCTACGTTGATTATTTAGATCTCAACCCATCTTGGACTGGTAGCACGGCTGGTCTTAAAACTAAATGGATGTCACTAACAGCGTTTAAAGAAAAAGCATTACAATGTATGCATATATAAAAGATAGAAACAATTATGAATATATACACAGTAACAAGGATTCCATCATTTAATTATATATATATTTTTCTATTTGATTTATTTATCCTCTAGTCCACTCTGCACTAGTGGACATCAAAAGAGAAAGTCTCCTTACTCCCCACGATTAATACGGTTTACATTATGATAAAGCCTGACAAGAAGCACTAACACTGAAGAAAGACACACTTAAGTCTGTAAAGCAGCACAGATCAAAGGCAACATAAAAACTCAGACATGTGCATTACAGTACAAAAAATAAGATAACAGCTTTATAAAAATATACAAAGTCAACAAAGAAGGACATGATGACATCAAACTGTACTTTGTCCAACAAATGAGCAATTCAGCATTTCTATTATGACCTCCAGAAAGTGATGGCATTACCCAGCAGCACCAGGTCTTCTTGGTCAATTGTCATCCTCACCTTATCATCAGGCCCGTGATGGCAAGGGGGCTTTTCATTAATCCACACCACGATGAAGCGATCGAATCTCAAAGGGGCACTCGATGAAAGGATCTACTTGTAGTCTCCATAAGGCAAAATGACCAAGGGGGAACACGCTCAATAACACGATGGAGTCTCTGCACGAAATACCACGCAATATTAAATTACTGTGCGTCTGACAGACATCCGCCATGCCCTCTCATATTCGACAAGACATTAAATATAGTAACTGCCAAATAATGCAAAGAGTACACGACACGTGTTTTGCACTAATTGGGGCTCGTCAAGTTTATGCACTTTTGCTTCCCATTGTGGGGACCGAACCTCAGATGTCAGCACTCAAGGCAAAGGCTCAGATGATGCACCACAACAGCTGATCCACTTACGTGGCAGGGTGGAGATCCGAGGATTAAATGCTGTGATGGATACCCTGGTGACAGCAAGCCCAAACCCCAACACGAACACACAAGCACAGTCCCGGGTTCAAATAACTGGCCCCCAGGGACTCCAGCAGGTCTGCACTGCCGAACTACATCTCCACTCATGCCTTGCTGGTTTCCTAGGGGCCACCGACATCCGGGGCTGCTGCCATCTAGCATGCTGGGGGAATAAAAAGCTTCCAGCAACGTTTTTCTTTCCTATTGAGCTGTCTGTCTATCCCTTTTCGCCCATCTCTTCTCCTGGCCAAGATGTCCATCCCGCCCATGTGTCATCTACAATGTATAGGTCTGATAACAATCTAATATTTGGGTGGTTAACTACCAGGTAACGCATGTGGTTGCTCGACCGTCCAGCAGACATCCGCCACGCTCTCTCAGTTGTGAGAAGACATACAGTACAGTATTACAAAGAGTACACAATATGTGATATCTATCTGTCTATCTATCTATCTATCTATCTATCTATCTATCTATCTATCTATCTATCTATCTATCTATCTATCTATCCATTATTTAGTGCCTTTAATCTATCTATCTATCTATCTATCTATCTATCTAATCATGCCAACTACACTAGTGCCTTTCATCTATCTATCTATCTATCTATCTATCTATCTATCTATCTATCTATCTATCTATCTATCTATCTATCTATCTAATCATGCCAACTACACTAGTGCCTTTCATCTATCTATCTATCTATCTATCTATCTATCTATCTATCTATCTATCTATCTATCTATCTAATCCTGCCAACTATGCTATCTATCTATCTATCTGTCTGTCTCTAGTACTTTCATATCTATTATATCCTGTTACGTTTGCATCACAGAGCCCACTCGTACTTTCACAGTACCATTTCAGAGTGACCAGTTTACTAACCATTATGTACATCTTTGAGGATGTAAAATGAAATCTGCTGTTGGAATCCATGGAGGTGAACTTATGCAGGCCTGGTGAAGATGTGCAAACTCCAAGCACTGGTCACAGGATTTGAACCCAGGAGGCCGGGGTACCCATTGTACCACCTTATGCTACAGACTGGCACTGTTTTTTTATCTTTACAACGTGCCTCCTAAAGCTCAGAGGTGATGAAAACTTGGACGTGAAATACAAAATGGAGCCACGTGTTTTATTCCTACACAGGCACTGCAGAGTGTCATCCCACTCTTTGAGTTATGGTGGATGTCTGCAGAATATTGACCTGTTGAGACATAATGGATTTCAGACTACAGAATTAGGGTTTGTGATTCAGACTTTAGTAATATAAACTGTCATAAAAGGAGGATTCTTTTAGGTCACTTTAAGTGTACTTCAGTCTTGGCTTGGACTCTTTCCGCTAAAAGCACATCGTGATAACACCCAAGGCCTCGCACGGAGGAGACACTCCAGCTGGCACATACTCCTCTACCGCCCTTTTGACTTCACTATGGTAACCAAGAAGAATCTGCAGACGTATCTTTTTTATTTTATTTTTTTTTTCGAGGCACAGTTCTTTTCTGGGTTACTTAAAAATTGTGATGCTTTGCCAGTAGAGAAGTCCTGGCATTTGGGAGCAGCCCACACGTACGAGACGGTCACAGTGGAGCTAATGAATTCAAACGCTGATACAGTGAGGGGAGTTGAAGTGAAGAGGCCATCCTAAAAACAAAGGATAATGGAACTGGCTAAGAAGTGACAGTGCATTTTAATGAAATAAGTGGGCTTGTCTTCTTTAACTGTAGCTGACAAACCGATGTGTCCGTTTCAGGGTCATGGAGACAAGATCCGATCCAAGCAGCATTGGCTGTAAGTCAAGAACCAACCACTGATCTGAGGCCTAGAGCACATTTACAGGCACGCCCTGGTGGAGGGGATGCCTGAGCCTTCCCAGACCACCACACAAGATGAGTTAAAGTTGGAGAGCAGTGCACACCTCACAACAGCAGTAATTTATCTATCTATCTATCTATTTATCTATTTAATCCTGCCAACTACGCTATCTATCTATCTATCTATCTATCTATCTATCTATCTATCTATCTATCTATCTATCTATTTATCTATTTAATCCTGCCAACTACGCTATCTATCTATCTATTTATCTATCTACCTATCTATCTAATCCTGCCAACTGCCAATCCTGTCATTCCAACAGATGGCTCATCACAAACATTAGCACTACCAAATGGTATATAACAGAGACACATTATTATTATATAGTGCCATTCATTTCTATCTATCTATCTATCTATCTATCTATCTATCTATCTATCTATCTATCTATCTATCTATCTATCTATCTATCTGCAGCCATGGCACCTTTCCCCAGCAAGGCATCTTTTATTTTTTAGACCAAGATGGATCAGAGCAAGTGATGTGTAAAGTGAACAGTGTTTACAGTAAATTGGATATTATTTGTCCCTGAGGGGAAAGTAAAGCTTTACTGGGGACCTGGCTCTTTTTTCTGTGGATACTGGTGCCCAGTCAAGTTAAATTTTCTGCAGCTCTTGGTGGATATGAGGAAGCAGGGTCAGGTCACCAGTGAAGTTGAGGTATCCAGCTGTCTCCCTCCGGGGTGCCCACCGGATGCCATTTTGCTTCAATGCTGAAGATGTCTTTATGGCCCACTCTGTCATGACCAGGAACAAGAAGGGTGATAGCAAACAGCCCTGCCTCACCCTGGGCCGTCTTTAACTGGGCAAAGTAGTGCACTGGCACCCCTACCTACAAAATCACTCAACCAGGCACGTTTATTATACAGCCTGGCTAATATCTTTAGTGACATATTTAGTCTTGCTGATCGGACATAATACCGCAGTGAGACGGCACAGGGGTAGTGAGGCCGACAGTACCGTGCCGCCCTGGAGGGTGCTCATGTGAGCCCAACAGGTGCTCGTTGCTGCTGCTCTTCTACTCAGAGTCACCAATAAGTTAGCAATATCAGCAAGTCAAGTGCACTGCGGAGGTCCATTTATTTTTATTTGTTTATTCCGACTGACTGCCAAAATGGAGATTAAGATTTTTTAAAACTAAAGGAAAATAAGGAGGACTTTTATAAGAAAGTGACAGAGATTTTCGTGGCGGAGGATAGTCCATAGCGTGGACTTCATTTACAAATAAAGGTAAGACCATAAACGGTTTTCAATTTTATAAAAAATGGGATCAGACTAGAGTGGCGCAATGGGTAGCGCTGCTGCCTCGCAGTTAGGAGACATGGGTTCATTTCCCGGGTCCTCCCTGCGTGGAGTTTGCATGTTCTCCCCGTGTCTGTGTGGGTTTCCTCCCACAGTCCAAAGACATGCAGGTTAGGTGCATTGGCAATCCTAAATTATCCCCAGTGTGTGTGTGTGTGCCCTGCAGTGGGTTGGCGCCCTGCCTGCGGTTTGTTTCCTGCCTTGCGCCCTGTGTTGGCTGGGATCGGCTCCAGTAGACCCCCGTAACCCTGTCGTTAGGATATAGCGGGTTGGATAATGGATGGATGGATCAGACTAAGAAAAGAAACAATCCAATATTTAAGAACTAAATGTTGACCTAAAATAAAATATTCCTTTGTTTTTCTTGTTATACTTTTGTTGAACAGTTTGTATTAAAATTGATTAAGCGTCAGAATTAAAAGTTTTTAAAACCAACTAAATATTATAATTAAGGTCAAAATTGAAATCCGTTTTTTTTGGTTTTTTGTCCACCGCTCTATACTTTCATTTGTATTGAATGCGTATGAATTGTGGAATTGCAACATCAAATTTAGAACACATGGAGGGTGAGGAGCAAATGCGCTCTCTCCATTCTCTCTCCGCTAGAAACGTAACGCGCCTTACCTATGAGTGTGTAAAGAATGAGATGTGAAGCATCACCAGTAGTCAGTGTGCATGCTGGCTGCCATCTGAACAGTGAATAAGCGACACTTTGGGGTTCATATATTTGTAAATCGGACTCTGAAGAAGCCATGAACCTCACCGTACGTGTCCGCTGGGACGCCTTCTTAACAAAGGGGGCTTGTGCGGGGCAATACAGAGCCATCCGGCTTGCGGGGTTGAAGCATGGAAACACAACACTGCCTGGGGGGCCTGTGGCCACTATCAGGGAGCAGAAGGGGAATAGATAAGCCCTCCTTAGCAGAACTGCCACCACACCTGGAAGATGATCAGGGGACTTTGGGGTGCCCTATAAAAGGAGCTGTCTACCAGTACTCTGGGAGCCATAGTTGGGAGGAGTGGAGGTGGAAGAAAAAGAGAGAGGCAGAGAGAGAAAAGAGAAAAGAGAAGAAAGGTCTGTGTGCTGTTTGGTGCTTATCGTACTGTGGTGCACAGGTGGGAAACGAAAGGAAAAGCGTTTCCCACCCTGAATAAAGCCTGTCTGTCTGTTGTGTCGGGCGTTCGGGGAGCCATGCGCCCCCTGGTGTCCACACTGATCAGGGCGTAAGCTCTTTGATTAATGAGCTTTACTTTTCAGAAAACGCACTGTCACCGAGTGGACGTTCTATGACCCCAGCGGCCCATTCGGCGTTCGAGGAAGATGCCTAAGATTAGCAACCAAATCACAAAACCGCCCCGCGCTATCTTCATAGATTTGCAGTCTATAATCATTTATCTGGAAACCAGAAGCTACCAATTATATTTTATGCCCGGCAGCCGTCTCAGTGTTCCACACATAATAAATTTAACTTGCATTCATGTTTGAACACAATTCGCAGTGTAAACCAATTTCAGATTTCTTTTGATCAGCAGCTGTAGCCCCAGCAGTAAAGCCACAACGTCGCATGTCGCTCATTTGCTGTAACAGGACACAACGACGACTGTCACGGCCTTGACGTTCTCACCGCCAACGTAATTTGGTTTTAATAGGCGTATCGTAATCACACGTTTCGGGCCGGTGTTTATGGAGCTAATCTTGTTTAATATGCCTTTGAAAAGACCTGCGACAGTAAATAATTGCATGTGCTCATAAAATCTGGAGCTGATAATTTGGGAAAGTGAAGCATGAACAAAATTCCTGTGAGATGAAGCCTTGCCTTATCTCAAGTGCGTTATACTTTAATTAGCTAAGTGCTCCGGCAATTAGCATCTTATAGCCCAAGGAGCTTTTGGGTGGGGACTCGAGAACTGTCATTTCTGAAAAGGTTACACTGGCTGTGGACTTCGTTTCCCATCGGAGGATTTTTTTACAGAAATGCAGCATAACAAGCTTGTCTAATAGTTTTTGATTTTTTTTTCTTATTCCCCGAGGGGGAAATTGCCTTTTCACATAACCTTTGGAGGTCAGAGTCAGCCATTGTACCTACAGCACTCAGGTTAAGGACTTTGCTCAAGGGTCCACTGGAGAAGATCCCTTTGTGGCAGTAACGAGATTTGGACCGGCAACCTTCCAGATACCAGCACCGCACCAAGCCTCCGAGCCGCCACTCCGCCTGATCTCATCGACAGGAGAACTGCTGCCTGCTACACTCAAACGGGCGTGGACACGTGTTTTGGAAAACAGAAGAACTCTGAAATAACTTGAAGCTGAGCAAAGTCATCGGCACCCATCATTGTTTGTGTATTCAACAATTATCTGAGTTTGGGTTCAACAGAATATTTCAAATAATAACAAAAATGGACCCTCAACCTCATATTTGGTTGCACCACCTTCAGAGTTTTCAGTCCCTGCACACAAGAGATTCCTGGAGCTTCCTCCGAGACTTCTGCACCTCTCCACAGGTCATTTGGCGCGGTCGTCCTGAGCAGACTACTCCAGCTGGGTCAGCTTTTAAAGGGGGCCTTCTCTGGACGGTATGGTTTAGTTCTTTCCATAGATGCTCGACGGGATTCAAATCAGGGATGACAGAAGGCCACTTCCCAATAGTCCAATGTTTTGTTCTTCACCATTCTTGGGTGCTTTTTGCTGTGTGTTTTGCCTTCCTTATCCATGACCTGCCATCTGAGACAGAGTTTTATGACTTTTCATTCCAGAATGTCTTGATAGTCTTGAGATTTCATTTCTCCCTGCACAGTCTCGATGCCCCTCCTGTGACCTAAGCGAGTCTCCTCGACGTTTCACAGTAAGTCTGGTGTTCGTGTCTTTGAAAGCTTCATTTGTGGAGATAGAGCTGATGTGACTTGATGTGAACGCTCCAGTTCAGTCTCATCTGTTCCAAAGGACCTTCTCCCAGATGCAATGTGGCTTGTCAATTTCCATTCGAGCGAATTCCAGTCTGGCTTTTGTATGTGGAGGCCTCCTGTGTATCCTTCCATTGTGCCTACTGTCACTCAAAAAGTGACGGATCGGGCGACCAGACACTGATGGACCTCGACCTGGGAGTTCAGCTTATACCTCTTTGGAAGTTGTCCTTGGCTTTTTGTCTACAATATCCTTCTGACCACAGGGCTGTCGTAATGCATGGGCATGCTGGGCAGTAGGACATAGGGGCCCACGTTTCTTCTGATGCCTATGTATTTCTGTTTTGCTATCAAAAACTGGGCCCCAGTGGTCTACTTTGCCTAGGGGCCTATGATGCTGTTAAGACAGCCCTGTGTGACCTTTCTGGGGTCGATTTTCCTCTTCCGGCCACGTCCAGGGAGGTTGACTACAGTCCCATGGACCTTCAACGTCTTCATAATTTTTACAGCTTTTGTCACATTAACATCAAGCTGCTTGGAGATGATCTTCTAGCCTTTGCCTTTCACATGCTTGTCTATCATTTTCTTTCTGATCTCCTCAGACAATTCCATCCTTTGCTTTCCACGTTGAGTGTGGGACACACGACTTTTCTCCATTATTGCACAATTACAGATGTGTGTGATACAAATTCAAGAAAAAATTCTTTTCTAGATGTCAAAAAAATGTGTGCAGGCCATTTTAGAAGATCTTCGTAGAATAAGCCATCTTCCAAGGACCTTCTCCAAGAACTCACTGTGGCTTGTCAATATGGCTATGAGCAGATTCCAGTCTGGCTTTTTAATGTGAAGTCCTCCTGAGTCTTCTTCTACTTAAAATGTGATGGATGGTGGGTTTAGACACTGATGGACTTTGACCTTTGGAAGTTGTCTTGTGGCTTTCTGTCTCCCATTTTCATTGCCCTTCTACCCATTCTGGGCTCGATTCTCCTCTTGATGTCACATCCAGTTAGGCTGGCCACACTCCCATGGACCTTCAACGTCTTCATAATATTTGCAACTCTCGTGACAAGAACATCAAGCTAAGTCTTTCAACTTAATGGTGAACCTCGGAGTCGAGAACACCAGTGGAACTTTAAGACTGTAGCCAGGGAACATCTCTTCATGAAGAGTGTTGTGAGAATCGAGAACAAACTACCAAGAGATAGAATTTATGCAGAAACCTGGACAACCTTTAAGAAGGATCTGAATGAGATGATGGGACAGCTTAGCTATTAGCTTATTGAATGAGAGGCAGGTGGACTGAATGGGTCTCATCTCGTTTCTCACATTTCTTATGAAGTTCTCATGAAGTGTGAGTGTTACACGAGACCCCCACCTTTAGCTGGTTACAGCTATAAAGCCTGACGTTGTCATCTTTTCAGCCCGCATATGGATTATGTGTCCCATGGACCTTACACTTCTTCATAACTAGGGGGCATTGTCCCGTTTGCTTTGCTCGCCAACCCCCAGGCCTGTGCTACGTGCTAGACTTTTTGCGGTTCTCGCTTATGGGGAAGCGGATTGCGAGCAATTAACCTTATTAAAAAATAGTAAATAGTAATAATCCATCCATCATCCCACCCACTATATCCTAACTAAACGGTCACAGGAGCCAATCCCGGGGTACAAGGCAGGAAACAAACCCCGGGCAGGGCACACACACACAAAGCACCATTTAGGATCGCCAATGTACCAAACCTGCATGTCATTGGACTGTGGGAGGAAACCCACGCAGACAACATGCAAACTCCACGCAGGGAGGACCCAGGAAGCGAACCCATGGCTCCTTACTGCGAGGCAGCAGCGCTACCACCGCGCCACCGTGCCGTCCAAAACGTAATAATTTGAATGTAAACTATGTTTCATGTTCTGTTAGAGTTATTCATTGCGTAATACAATTTCATTCTTTTTGGCTTTGAAATTAACACGCAAATACTTTTTAAACTAACACTTTTACTGTAAAACAATTTTTTGAATTAAATTTCCACCAATATCGCATTGAATTGTGATTCTGTGTTTGGACTTTCATTGTGACAATGCCTGTGAGTGAATTTTGCTTCTGTCTCTCTATTAAATAAAACAACTTTTTCGAATGTTTGGCTCTGAGATTTGTTAATTGTCTTTGCAAAAGCTATTCTAACAGGAAACGTTTTAATATGAATGGCATAACAAGATCTCCTTTGGTGTCTCATGTTACTACATTACCTTTCATGGGTACATCCTTCTTTCTACAGTAATTCATGTGGTGGAAGACCAGACGGTGTTAACAGTTGTAGATATTCTTTGTGATCTTAAATTGTCTTAAATTGGTTTGAATCCTACCTGGCAGGTAGAAAATTCTTTGTTAGTTGTGGTAATTTTAACTCAAACACACATGATATTCGATTTGGTGGTCCACAAGGCTCTATCCTGCGTCCGCTGCTCTTTTCGATTTACATGCTTCTGTTAGGTCAGATTATCTCGGGGCACAACGTGAGCTACCACAGCTATGCTGATGACACACAGCTGTACTTATCAGTAGCACCTGATGACCCCGACTCTGTTGTTTCACTAACACAGTGTCTGACTTGTGTTTCTAATTTGATGAGTAGTAATTTTCTCAAGCTAAATAAAGAGAAAACAGAAATTTGAATGATTGGCAATGGATATAATGAGGTTATTAGAAATAAACTTCATGCATTAGGATTAAAAGTCAAGATGGAGGTAAAGAATTTAAGGGTAACTGTTGACTGTGACCTGAATATTAAATCGCATATTAATCAGATCACTGGGACAGCATTTTTTCACTTAAGAAATATAACAAAAGTTAGATCTCTTATATCATTGAAAGATACTAAGAAATTAGTTCTCTCTTTTGTTTTCAGTCGACTAGATTACTGCAACGCACTCCTCTCAGCACTACCCAAAAAAGACATCAATCGACTGCAACGAGTGCAGAATGGAGCTGCTAGAATCCTAACTGGGAAAAGAAAATCCGCACACATTTCTCCAGTTTTGCTGTCACTACACTGGTCACCTGTGTCATTTAGAATTGACTTTAAAATACTGCTGATGGTTTACAAAGCCTTAAACATCTTATATTTCGGAATGTCTGACACCTTGCACTCCAAATCGTAACCTTAGATCCTCAAGTGAGGGTCTGCTTAGAATTCCAAGAGCTAAACTTAAAAGAAGCGGTGAGGCGGGCGGCCTTCTGCTGTTCTGCACCTCAAATCTGGAATAGCCTGCCAATAGGAATTCGCCAGGCTGATACGGTGGAGCTCTTTAAAAAACTGCTGAAAAGACATTACTTTAACATGGCTTTCTCATAACTTCATTTTAGTTTAATCCTGATGCTCTGCATACTCAATAAATTATCATAACTATTCGTGGTGGCTCCAAAATCCGTACTGACCCCTACTTCCTCTTCTGTTCTTTTCCCAGTTTTCTGTGGTGGCGACCTGCACCACCACCACCTGCTGAAAGCACCGTGATGTCCTACATTGATGGATTAAAGGCCAGAATCCACGTGACCGTCATCATCAAGTCCTTCCATGAGGACCCTGAATACAAAGAGGACTGTTTTATTTATGTTAGGTAGGATGCCTACAGGGGGCTGGTCAGGTGGTCTCATGGCCTGGATCACCTGCAGATTTTATGTTTTCTCCAGCCTTTTTGTTTGTTTGTTTTATCTGTCCTCCCTGGCCATCAGACCTTACTTTTATTCTACTTTTATGACATCCGTCTTATTGTAATTCTTACTTTGTCTTTTTTCTCTTTCTTCAACATGTACAGCACATTGAGCTACATTATTTGTATGAATATGTGCTATAGAAATAAATGTTGTTGTTGTGATATTGTAAGTTGATGTTTTCATCTTCCGCATCATCACCACCAAATGTTTCAGCAGAGTCTATTGATACGCAGTTAACCAATCTGCCGTGTAACTGATCGACATTTTTTGCATTAATTTGTTTGTCTTCATCGTTTCTCTGTGGTGGGATTGCCTGTGTTCTCATTTTTTATGTTGATAATCCTTTGGGATGAAATTCAGCAGTAAGATTTGGACTGCATACGTCTTCTTTAATTGGGAACTTAAAGTGAGGAAAACGTAATAATTTAAAAGAGCTGGACTCGGGATTGGGTCACTGCTTTTTGCAGATGATGTTGTCCTGTTTGCTTCATCAGGCCGTGATCTTCAGCTCTCTCTGATTCGGTTCGCAGCTGAGTGTGAAGCGGCTGGGATGAGAATCAGCACCTCCAAATCTGAGAGCATGGTCCTCAGCCGGAAAAAGGTGGAGTGCCCTCTCAGGATTGAGTGAGAGATCCTGCCCCATGTGGAGGAGTTCAAGTATCTCGGGGTCTTTTTCACGAGTGAAGGAAGAATGGAGCGTGAGATCGACAGGCGGATCGGTGCAGCGTCCACAGTGACGCGGGCTCTGCATCGGTCTGTCGTGGTGAAAAAGGAGCTGAGCCGTAAGGCAAAGCTCTCAATTTACCAGTCGATCTACATTCCTACCCTCACCTATGGTCATGAGCTATGGGTAGTGACTGAAAGAACGAGATCACGAATACAAGCGGCTGAAATGAGTTTCCTCCACAGGGTGTCTGGGCTTTCCCTTAAAGATAGGGTGAGAAGCTCAGAGTAGAACCGCTGCTCCTCCACATCAAGACGAGTCAGATGAGGTGGCTCGGGCATCTGATCAGGATGCCTCCTGGATGCCGCACTGGTGAGGTGTTCCGGGCACATCCAACCGGGAGAAGGCCCCGGGGAAGACCCAGGACACGCTGGAGGGACAATGTCTCCCGGCTGGCCTGGGAACGCCTTGAGATTCTCCTTTAAGACCTGGAAGAAGTGCCCGGGAGAGGGAAGTCTGGGCCTCTCTCCTTAAGCTGCTGCCCCTGCAACCCGACCTCGGATAAGCGGAAGAGGATGGATGGATGAGAGAGCAGGAACTGCGTCTGCAAAAAGCATTCACACGAATGAGAGGTGAGAGGACCACGGGTGTGTTTCAACATGGTTGAGAGGAGGGCGGGACTTGAAGAAATCTCATCAAAAAAATGTCTTGTCTCGTCTCATGATTTGAAATGAGTACATTAGAGTTTCAGCTCAGGTGGGACGGGTGGGAGACAAAGTCAGAGAGGTGAGATTGTGCTGGTTTGGAGAGATGATGGGTATAATGAGAGAAGGGTGCTAAGGATAGAGCTGTGAGGTAAGAGGAGGAGAGGAAGGCCTAAGAGAAGGTTTATGGATGTGCTGAGTGAGGACATGCAGGTGATGGGTGTGACAGAGCAATGTGCAGAGGACAGGACGATATGGAAGAAGATGATCTGCTGTGGTGACCCCTAATGAGAGCAGCCGAAAGAAGTAGAGGATTATTTGCAGTTGGTGTCACAGGAACATGAGGCTTCTTGGAGATGGTCTTCTAGCCTTTGTCTCTAACATGCTGGTCTATCATTTTCTTTCTGATCTCCTCATTCCACTCTCTCCTTTGCTTTCCCTGGTCCATGACCAGTGTGGGACACCAAACAGCTGAGTGACGACTTTTCTCCATTTAAATCGTCTGAATGACTGATTGCACCATTGGAGATGTGTGTGTGATACGAATTTAAGAGAGCAGCGAGTTTGACAAATCACTATAATACAGTTATTTGGGATCTTTCCAATGGGTCCCAACAAATGTGCCCAGGCCATTTTAGAAGATCTTTGTGGAATACGCAACAGTTGATCTTTTGTCACACTTGCTTTACTTTATTCAAATCAAGTCAAGTCAAGTTGGGGAGCATGCACTGGTACATTGCGTAGCCACACCAACCACACCACGAAACAACTTGGGATCCTGGTTTGCAACTCCACAGGCAGACATGCGGTCCAGTCCTACCCACCGCAGCCAGGTGTTACGTGGGCGACCCCTTGGCCTGGTATAGCCACTTGGGTCCCCAATAATGAAGATCTTACGAGCTGGACCACCCTCGGGGAAACACGCCACATGGCCGTAGTGCCGTAACTGATACTTCCTCACAATGCAGGTCATGTGACTAATTTGGGACTCTGTGAGCAACACAAAGTCAAACCAACGGTACCCAAGGATTATCCGGAGAGACACAGTACTGAAGGAGTCCAGTCTTTGTCTCAGGTCACTGGATAGCGTCCATGTCTCGCAACCATCTTGCAAGACAGGAAGCCCCAGGACTCTGAAGACTTGGACCTTCATCCTCTTGCATAGATATCGGGAGCGGCACACACCTCTTTCCAGTGACCTGATGACCCCCATGCTCTCCCAATCCATCTACTGACTTCTAGGACGAGTCACCAGAGACACGAATGTCACTGCCAACGTAAGTAAACCTTTCGATGAGGTCGACACTCTCTCCGCAGACAGACACACTGCTGATGGTCATGCCCAAGAGGTCATTAAAGGCCTGGCTGTTGGTTTTTATCCAGGACCCTCGCAAGCCCAGACACTAAGACCCCTCACTCAGTCTCTCGAGCGCCCCGATCAGAGCCTCCATTGACTACGCGAAGATCACAGCATCACAGCAACCTCCCTTCACCAACAGATGCCCCCCAGCTGCTGGACCCCACAACCTCGCCCAACACCCAGTCCATACAAGCATTGAACAGAGTAGGAGCAGAACACACCACACTGACGGACCCCAGAATCAAATGTAGTGGTCCTGCCTCCACTCTACACAGCGCTCACAGTACCAGTGTACAGGCCGGCCATGATATCCAGCAACCTCGAGGGGATCCGGCGAACCCTCAGGATGTCCCACAGGGCAGCTCGATCAACTGAGTCGAACGCTTTGCGAAAATCGACAAAGGCTGCTTTATTTGCTTTATTCAGAGACATAAATGCAATGGGATCACAGGGGACAATGGCTTTCCATTTTGTCAGTTTTCACGAGACACTTTTCCAATTCTTTTATTATCTTGTCCTCCTGTCCGAGTAAAAGGGTCCCAGGCTCCAAACAGATACGCCTGCCTGGCACTTCCAAGTGTTAAAAACAGAAAGAGAAGCAAAGCGGCGTATCGCTTAACGTCCAATAGTGGCCTCCACTTTCACTCCCATATTTTAAAGAAAAGAAGGCACATTTGTGATACGCTGCAGAGATTTATGTGCAACTAGGCCGAGGAAGTGATGATATCATAGATAAATTGCATAAGTGATTTCATTCATCACATCCGTATTTAACTAAAGAAATTCAGAATGTAAATTGGCTTGGAACATTCTGTCTGACAGCTGATGACTGATCACGGATACTTTATTCTCCAGTTTTTATTCCCTTAGACTGTTTTTAAGAGTTCCTTTCCAGATAGAAACATTCAGATGAAAGCGCCTAAGCTCAGTGTTGCTGTGTTCACTAAAGTGAGGGCTCCATGCAGCATAAAGCAGAGGTGTCAGTCTCAAGGGGGTCCGATCCAGCCCTTGGGCCTTTCGTAAGTGGGCCACGTCATTCTCGTTGTGTTATATACGGCCTGTGATGACCGTTTGTTTTCGATACCCTTCAATGTGTATTCGTATCTACGCTGGGGTCCGAACGTTTGCAGACCCCCTTCACTTTTTCATATTTTGTTATGTCATGATGACATCATTTCAATTTTTTTTATTTATCCCTTATCAAGCAACGCTCAACTCCCCAGAATGGCAGAGCAAATTTTCGAAATTGTTGCAAATCTATTAAAAATAAAAAGCCTAAACTATAGGATTGCGTTTAATTTTGGCACAAATGATCTTCCAAACATCCATAGACTGCACTGAAGGCAAAGCAACAGACGTGTTGCATTTCGCTTATCGGCAGCTCTGTGTGAATCGCATTTTGATGTGAGACCAAAAACTATAAAAAACTAAAAAGTAACCAAATGACCAATCAGCATCAAGGGGCGTAAACAAGCTGGGGAAAGAGGCGGGCCTTGCACTTGGAAGGAAGGCGAGCAGGGAGTGGCTAAGGCGGGGAATCTGACGACCGAAGTGGCATCTTCTGTGTTGTAAGAAGGGAAAAAAGAGACCTGGTGATCGTAAAAGGTACAAATAAAAAGCTATAAAGAAACCAAACTCGGCAACACTGAGAAATGTTTCGCTTTATTTAGTGTTTAGTTAAAATCGCTAATAACCATCTCCAGCATGGGGCGCTTTCTCCCTGGGATTGTGTTCTTTATTGAAATGCAGGACAAACCTGACTCTGTATATACACCCCTACAGTAACCAGATAATCAGATAAAAGAAATAGGATACAAAACGATATACATTTCTTAAACTTTAATTATTGTCATTATTTACATTTATATAGCGCTTCTCTCACTGCTTGAAACACTTCAGTGAGTGGGGAGCCACTTCAACCACCAGCTGAACCCACCTGAATGTCAGCCATTATGTTACTCACCAAAGAAGAGCTGTTAGATGGTGAAGTGGCCAGAATGACAATTTAGCTGGGACATCGGGATACACCCTACTCTTTACGAAGGATGACCAGGGATCTTTAATGACCACAGAGGGTCAGGACCTCATTGGAAGGACAGTATGGTGTCCCCGTCACTGCACTGGGGCATTGGGATCCTCATTCAGACCTCAGGGTCAGCGCCCCCTGCTGGCCTCACCAACACCTCTGGGTGAATATTCCATATAACTCAAAATATATGGAATACAAAAAATAGATAGATAGATAGATAGATAGAATTTGGTATAGTAGGCAGGATTAGGTAGATAGATAGAATTTTGTATAGTAGGCAGGATTAGATAGATAGATAGATAGATAGATAGATAGATAGATAGATAGATAGATAGATAGATAGATAGATAGATAGATAGATAGATACTCAGGTCTTAAAGGATGCCGCCATTTTTACAGTATGGTGTCCCCGTCACTGCACTGGGGCATTGGGATCCCCATTCAGACCTCAGGGTCAGCGCCCCCTGCTGGCCTCACCAACACCTCTGTGTTACACTTCAGTGTAACTCAAAATATATGGAATATAAAAAGTGAGTGAATATTGTACTGTATAAATTTCATCCTTAAATAAGCTGTGGAATTATAAAGAGATGCATTTATTTTACATCGCAGAGTGGATGAGATAACATTTTGTTTTTTTTCCAGTAACAAAGGGTGGTTTGTATATCCTGAAAATTCAGTCTGTGTTTAACACCCGAGACGGCTATACATTAGATGAGGTAATGCTGGCGTGTAATGACGCTACTCCATTTTTAAATAAATAAATAAATAAACCGAGCACAACAGAGAAATTCACACCATATTTATAAGAAGAGTAATGTACTTTATAAAAAAAATAATAAATCTCACAGTCACCCTCCCAGAAAGCTCGCACCGGTCTGCATCTAATAGTTATAATTATTTTGACGATACGGTAATACGGAGCAGCTTCCTTCAGTCTACTACTAGAAACAAAGACGTAGTTGTCAGAGTCGCCAAATCAGATGTTAATGATATTTCGTGGCTTTGTTGAGTCTGGGCAGAGAGTGTAGTGCACCTAAAAGGGAAATAACTTCAATTCCAAGGCTTATCCAGCCAGACAGCTTCTTTGATTCCATGAAAATCTGGCAAGTGAGCCCCTTTTTGGGTTTTTACATATGTGTGAAAAAAAAAATCTCTTCAGCTCTTACATTTTGAGACTTTTAGTATTTTTTTTCACAAAGCTCTGACACTACTCATGACAGCAGCTCGTACGGCCAAAACGATTCCCACCGGTTGCAGATTAATTTTGCATTTATCCTCATTCATTCTCTGTAGAGTCACTGGAAAAGTATTGTTTATTGAAGGAGCCTTCATCCTCGCTGCCACATTTTGTTTTCATTAAAGCCCAACGCGCACTTTCATAAGTTTCAGCTGTTCACAGTCGAGACTCTGAAACCGTCTCATGTCTCACAAAGGAGGCGGGCTTGGCTGATATCAACAACCTGTCTGTCCTCTCTTGTCAGTCACTCTTTACTTCATATAGTGCCTTTTGTGGGAGTCCATGCCAACACGCTTCAGTGTTCAGTATCAACAAACAACTTCCATCATCTCCTCTCATGTGAAAGGTAAGAACACACAATGTGATTTTTTTTCTTATTTTAAGGCGCATTGGCATTGTGACCACCAGGGGGTGCATCAGTGTCCCGTCACCAAACACAACTCACCCACAGACATTTTCCAGCTCAGGTAAATAAGGATTTGTTATTAACAACACCATTGTAGGCTTCTTAATCAACCTAACGATGGCTCAAAGAGCAAAACTAAAGCTTTCATCTCCTTCCCATTCTCCTTCGCCAACATCGCCCACCCCCTCCCATCTCTGGCTCCCTAATGTGGAACCCGAGAGTACCTGCAGTGCCATGGTATTCCACCCCGAAGGCATTTCTGTCCTACATGAAAGCAGCATGAAGCAGGAAGGTTCTCCTCCCACAATGCCCCCTACCGGCAGCCTGGTGGCACTCAAGGACCCCAACAGAGCCACCCTACCACAATAAAATTCACAGGCAACCCCACAGGTGTCCGAGTAGGGAGCCAGCCAGAAGAATACTGCCCATTTGTCCCGACTGGGAGCTGGCAGGATTAGATAGATAGATAGATAGATAGATAGATAGATAGATAGATAGATAGATAGATAGATAGATAGATAGATAGATAGATAGATAGATAGATAGATAGAAAAGACTCAATTAATCTCAATTAGACACAAATTCCCCAACAAGTGAGTCTTCAAACGGTTCTTAAACACAGCATTTTGAATGGAGGTGGTAAGCTTATTCCACAGGACAGGGGCTACACATGCAGAGGTGGTGTCACCAGACACTGTTTAATAGCAAGCCTGAGTGGTCAAGAAGGAGCACATGACCTCTCAAATGCCTCCAGTTAAATGGGTGCAGACCCAGTGGCTTCTCTGCAGACAAGCATCAAGGATTTGAACTTCATCCATGCTATTGCAGGGCGCCAATGTAGTGACCTGGAAAGAGGAGTGACATGTGCCCACCTCAACTGATTGAACATCAGACGTGCCGCTGCATTTTGGATCATCTGCAGCAGCTTGGTGGCAAACCAAATCCTGGACCAGGAGATGTGCTGCATACCCTGACAAACATGGACTGTATTAAGGATATTGATTTAAATCCACACGCACACTTTGGTCTGAACACACAGCGGAATGACGGGTAGCAGTGCACCAGCTCCACATTCACTTCCTGAACAGTCACCAGACGTAGAGGCTCTTTGGTTTGGCGAAAGTCAATAAGAAGTTCCCTGGCGTGGCTGGTGTAAAGTTGTCCACATGACTCCTCTCCTCTATCTCACACCCCCAGCCCATATCAATAGACCCCATAAGTGGAGAGTCACATGGGAGTGTCTGCAGATCACATGACCTGCTGTTATTCTGATAGTCCAAGACGCACTCACAGGTCAGACAGGAGAGGTCCTGCCCCTGCAGCTGTCCAGTGGTTTCCATGACCACTCTTGTGTTTTTGTCACCTTTCTTGCTGTGCTTTTGTGTTCCATCAGGTTAAGTGACAATCTTCAAATAAAATGTTTGATTTAAGTCGCCTTGATCTTTTTTTTCCCTGTCAGTCAGATTCTGCTAGTGACCAGGCTGAGCTCTAAAAGCATTCTTATGAAGCACAGACATGCTTTCCATTCTCTTTGTGTGACATGAACCTTTTGAATGAAAGCCATAATGCATTGCTCCTTATTTTGAAGCAAACGAGTACATATAAAGCTTTAACAAACACTTCAAATGATACTTGCGCCAGCCTCCATTTGTTATTTCTCATTTTGTTTATGTCTGATTGTGTAAAGGTTCAGCCAGAGCTCCGTCCCATTGCTTTGCTTGTGGTTATTTTTGGCTACGGTGGATTCATAAAATTTTGAGATCCCTTCACTTCCTGTTCACTTTATTATGTTATAGTTTTAATTTTAAATGGCGTGACCCCAAATAAAAGGTTTATTACAACCAAGTACCTTACAAAAGCTCCTCAGAATGTTGCACAAGCAGAAATGTTCTTCTCTTCTCCTCTGTTCCTCTATTCATACCTTCCGGGTAAGTTTTGTGATTCCATTGAAAGGGTGACACCTTTTAAATGAGACTCAGGAACACTTCTGGTGCCAAGGCAGTGCCCATAGGAAGCACTTCTAGATCCAAGAAAAAAGCGATTATGCAACCCTGTAGCACCCCTTGATGGCACCCACAGAAGCTAGCAGGGCTGCTCCATGGACTACAATTCCCAGCAAACCCTGCGGGTGACCAAATGCTTACCAAAGCCCAAGGATGCTGCCCTCTAGTGTATAGCATAAGCATATGGTCAAAGCCAATTTTCCTTCCCTGTCTCTCTGTTATACCTCTTGGCCAGGTAAGGATCTTCAGCATACCCACATCTACACGGGCATCTCCTGGTCAGGGTGGAGTGTTCCTTGCCTTTCTTCTTTTTAATCCAATTGGCTGGTCTCCTGGCCAGGTAAGGAGCCTTGACGCATCCTGGTAGGGATGCCTGCCCATGCACAATGGATAAATGTGCCAGTTTTCCTCATCAATCCACACTTAATAACCCATAATGATGTAAACAAACCAAAACCCTCACCCACTGCAGCCCCACCCCCACCCCTGCCATAGCACCTGAAATTCATCCCGGGTCTTCAGGCTGAAGGGGACAACACTCACCTGGCAGGAGGAGGAGGAGGAAGGAAGAAAAAGAGAAGAAGAAGAGTGATCACTGCTGTGCTTGTTTTAAGGTGATTACATCAAAAGGAAGCCTTTGGTTTGAATGCGGAGTCGTGTCTGAGGTTTGGGGTGCTGCAGTGCCCCCTAGTGGTCACACCGTAGAATCCTTTAGTTCACAGTCTGCAGGTTAAGCAGATTAGTTGTTCTCCTGTAGGGACAAGGACGTCACCAGCATTAGTGTTCCTTTTGATTTTTCGCAAGGTGCCTCTCCCTGGCTTTATAGCACGGAGTCACCCTTTGCATGTGGAGGGGATGCTTTCGGCTGCACATGAAAGGAAGTAAACAGCTTGATTTTCTACCCTGTCTGATCTTGTTCTGTCAAGTCATTGTTGGCACAGCTGTTGTCCTGCATACATTAATATGAAAAGACCTGAGCGACTTGCTGGAGAAGGCAGACGATACCCATGATGCAGTGCAAATTTTCTTTGACCACGCTTTGCATTAAATAACTGAATTCTGGCTCACTTTTGACTCACGTAGTCTTTGAATAAACTGTAATTTAGTCGTTACAGTTTGGCCTTTTATCTGTTAAGCAATAATTGAAGAGCAGTGGCAGGCGGTGTACATTATTGGGACTGCTTAATACTAAAGAAAGATGATAAAATTGAGCCTCTTTGTAAGTGCAAACCTTTCATAGAGCAGTTTATCCAAATGGACTGTGCATTGTACTAACGGTATCAGGCCCGAATAGAAGTTTTAAGTTTGTCCCTTTAATTGTCAGAGTTATAAAAAAATGAGAGAATAAAATATATAATTTTTTTTTCAAGTAAAACGGTTTTATTTACTTTATTTATAAATCACATTTGTTAAATCGATGACAATACAATAATCCATCAAAAACGATTATGTAACAAATTTTGCCGTAATCAAAGGTTATGCGATTCCAATTAATGCAATGACGGAGTGAGAATCTAGTGAGATATCGGAGTGCACGAGTGACAGACACGTCGGATTGTCCTCACTTGACCCTTCCAGTAAGTGGAGTCGGTAAATACGCGAGCCAACTACTCGTTTATTCTTGCGAAGGAGTAGCCTTGGTGATCACGGTGAGGAAATATTGGCTTAAGCTGGCCGTTCTGTCATCGATATTTTTATTTCGCCGCGTCCGAGCGTTAATCCCACAGAACAGAGACCAAAATATCAGTCTTTTTAGTATTCATACTGTATAATTCTGCAAAAAAGACAGATTATGTTAAACCTTCAAAGGAGTTTCCCATTCATAAAAAACGATTAAAGAAAAATCATTTGCCAAATCCTCAAAAACTAAAAAGTAAAAAATAAAATTTATAAACTTTTTTAAGTAAAACGATTTAATTTACTTTAGTTATAAATCACATTTATAAATTGATGACAATACAATAATCCATCAAAAATGATTATTTAACAAATTTTGCCATAATCAAAGGTTATGCGATTCCAATTAATGCAATGACGGAGTGAGAATCTAGTGAGATATCGGAGTGCACGAGTGACAGACACGTCGGATTGTCCTCACTTGACCCTTCCAGTAAGTGGAGTCGGTAAATACGAGCGCCAACTACTCGTTTATTCTTGCGAAGGAGTAGCCTTGGTGATCACGGTGAGGAAATATTGGCGTAAGCCGGCCGTTTTGTCATTGATTTTTTTTTTTCACAGCAACAAAGCGCTAATCTGACGGAACAGACCAAAATATCATTCTTTTTAGTATTCATACTGTATAAAAAGAGACAGATTATGTAAAACCTTCAAAGGAGCTTCCTATTCATGAAAAACGATTAAAGAAAAATCATTTGCCAAATACTCAAAAACTAAAAAGTAAAACATAAAATTTATATATTTTTTTTTTTTTAAGTAAAACGATTTTATTTACTAAAAAACAAACAATACGTGACTAAATAAAATTGTGGGGCGTGCGTAAATTAACTGATTCAAATAATTTTTGAAACGTGTTTATCACGGTGGGGAATTTCAATGTTGTTGCCTTTTTTAATATCTTATGATGAAAGTAGCAATTCTGTTATTTGATTGGATGAATTAATTTACACGCACCCCACAATTTAATTTAGTCACATATAACCGTGAAAATTGTGGTTAAAGAAAAATGTATTTTTTGCTTTTTAGTAAATAAAATCGTTGTACTTAAAAAAAAAATTGTTACATAAATTTAATTTTTTACTTTTTAGTTTTTGAGTATTGATTTTTCTTTAATCGTTTTTCATGAACGGGAAGCTTCTTTAAAAGTGTTATCTGTTTTACAGAATTATTTGAATAATAAAAACAATGATATTTTGGTCTCTATTTTGTGGGTTTAGCACTCGGTCGCTGCGAAAAAAAATATCGATGACAGAAGGGCCAGCTTACGCCAATATTTCCTCACCGTGATCACCAAGGCTACTCCTTCGCAAGAGTAAACGAGTAAAGTCGGCCCGCGTATTAACCGACTCCACTCATTAGAAGAGGCACATGGAGACAATCCAACGCATCCCTCACTGATACACTCCGATATCTCACTAGATTTTCTTTCCGTCATTGTTTTGTGTGCGTTAATTGGAATCGCATAACCTTTGATTACGTGATGGATTTTTGCATTGTCATCGATACTGAACATGTATGCAAAATTTGAAGAAATTCACGTCACCAAAAATGGGTTTAAAATCAGTTGCAAGATATAACCAAGAAGAAACAGACAGAGGAGTCAAGTCAAATCGTTTAATAAAAATATCTACAGGGTCAACCAGAATGAGCATTTAAATCCATTGATACACGCTGCCAAGGACGAGCGCACAGGGGACATCTGCAGGCCCTTCAGCAGCTAATTGATACCACCCTGAGCAGACAGGGGGTGCTGTCACTAATCACTAGGACATTTGAACAATCGGGACGAGAACAGGCTATTCGGCCCAACAAAGCTCGCCAGTCCTATCCACTTAATTCTTCCAAAAAATATCAAGTTGAGTTTTGAAAGTCCCTAACGTCTTACTGTCTACCACATTACTTGGTCGTTTATTCCAAGTGTCTGGCATTCTTTGTGTAAAGAAAACTTCCTAATGTTTGTGTGAAATTTCCCCTTCACAAGTTTCCAACTGTGCCCCGTGTTCTTGATGAACTCATTTTAAAGTCATTGTCTCAATCCACTGGACTCATTCCCTTCATGATTTTAAACACTTCAGTCAGGTCTCCTCTTAATCTTCTTTTATTTAAACTGTAAAGGCTCAGCTCTTTTAATCTTTCCTCATAACTCATCCCTTGAATCAGCCTCGTCGCTCTTCTCTGGACCTTCTCTAGTGCTGTTATGTCCTTTTTGTAGCCTGGAGACCAAAACTGCACACAGGACTCCAGATGAGGCCTCACCAGTGTGTTATAAAGATGAGCAGAACCTCCTGTGACTTGTACTCCACACATCTCTACTCAGTCGGTAGAGCGGGTTGTCCAGCAATCGGAGGGTCGCAGGTTCGATCCTGGCTCCCGGCATTAGAATGCAGCTGTTGTGTCCTTGGGCAAGACACTTAACCTACCTTGCCTGCTGGTGGTGGTCGGAAGGATTGGTGGCGTCAGTGTTCGGCAGCCTCACTTCTGTCATTGTGCCCCAGGGCAGCTGTGGCTACATAGTAGCTTATCATCACCAGCGTATGAATGTGTGTGTGAATGGGTGAATGACTGTTGTGTTGTAAAGCGCCTAGGGGGGTTCTTGAACTCTAGTTAGGCGCTATATCAAATACAGGCCATTTACCATTTTACCATTTACATCAAGGCGCTATATAACATGACAGTTTGTTAACCTTCTTAATGGCTTCTGAACACTGTCGGGAAGTCGATAGCTTAGAGTCCACTACGACTCCTAAATCCTTCTCATGAGGTGGACTCTCGATTTTCTGACCCCCAATTTGTATTCAAACCTCACATTTTCATTTCCTGTGTGTAATTCTTTACATTTACTGACATTAAATTTCAACCCCTGTAGTCCTGAATCAGCCAAGTTGCTCTTCTCTGGACCTTCTCTTATGTTGCTTTGTCCTTTTTGTAGCCTGGAGACCAAAACTGCATACAGGACTCCAGATGAGGCCTCACCAGTGTGTTATAAAGATGAGCAGAACCTCCTGTGACTTGTACTCCACACATCAAGGCGCTATATGACCTGTTAGCCTTCTTAATGACTTCTCAACACTGACTGCCAGTTAAAAGCCTAGAGTCCACTATGACTCCTAAATCCTTCCCAAAACAGTGGACTCTCGATTTTCTGACCTCCCATTGTGTATTCAAACCTCACATTTTTACTTCCTACCTGTAATTCTTTACATGTACTGACATTAAATTTCATCTGCCACAAATCTGCCCAAGCCTGTCTGCTATCCAAGTCCTTCTGTGATGATATAACGGATTCCAAATTATCTTCTAATCCACCTATCTTGGTATCATCTGCAAACTTAACCAGCTTGTTACTTATATTCCTATCTAATTATTTATATATATTAATAATAGCAGCGGCCCCAGCACTGCCCCCTGCTGGTCTCCACTCTTAATATCAGCCAATTCTGATCAGGTTCCTCACACTGTCACCCTCTTCTTCCTGTGTCTGAGCCAATTCTGCACCCGTCTACACCCCACACCCTGAACTGCCACTTCTTTTAGTTTGATGCCCACCCTCTCATGTGGCACCTAATCAAATGCTTTCTGAAATTCAAGATAAATAAGATCATCTGCTCCACTCTGGTCGTATCCTTTTGTTGCCTCTTCATAGAATTCCAGCATGTTAGTTAAACATGGCCTCCCTCTTCTGACCCCACACTGACTCTCCTGTCCTGTCCTTGTCATGTGTTGCTCAATCTTCTCCTTAATAATTCCTTCCATTAATTTTCCTGTGATGCTCGTTAAGCTTACTGGCCTATAGTTGCTTGGATCTGCCCTGTCACCCTTTTTATATAATGGGATGATATTTGCCATTTTCCAGTCCTTCACAATCTCCTCAGTGCCTTCCCAAATATATGTGTCAAGGGTTTCTATCTGTACTCAATAGCCTCCTTAAGAACTCGAGGGCACATATTATCTGGTCCTGGTGATTTATTTGATTTCAGCATATTTAATCTGAGCAGCACTTCTCTCTCTACAATTTCCAAATCCCTCAGTATCTCCTTAGTAGTCCCTGTTACTGCTCTGAGGTTATCCACTTGCTCACTTGTAAACACCTCAGAAAAATGTAAGTTTAGGGCATCCGCTATTTCGCTGTCTGTATCCCTTTTGAAGTTCACAGGACTTGTCACTCAATTCCTCCTCATCGATGAGGCCATGTCTTTCCTGGTTGGCGATACGTAAACCAGGGAGCTGCCAGAAGTTGGAGTTCAGTCTGAAACAAGTGCATTAAGAGGACCGAGGACTTCTTCAGAACATTGATGGTTGCACCGTTGACAAGCCCAAATCAGAAAAGGTTGGGAAAATACGAAAAAAGTCAGAAAGCCAGCAAGGTCTGCCATGGTATGGAGTTGCATCTGTGCCCTTGGCAAAGCTCACTTCTACTTCTGTGATGCCAGCATTAATGCAGAAAAGTACACTGAAATGTGTGCTGCCTTCAGGATGATATTTTCACCAGGGTCGTCCATGCAGTTTTCAACCGCATTCTGCACACGTGACAAAGGCCTGGCTGTGGATGAAGAGGGTCCGGGTACTGGACTGGCCTGCCTGCGTGCCTGCATGTTCTCACCTGTCCCCAACGCAGAAGGTGTGGAGAACTGTGAAATGAAAAATGTGACGACAACGACCCCGTACTGAGGCGGGACTAACCGACACCTGAAACGCTCCATCGCTTGGCGTCCTCAGTGCCTAAACATCTTTGAAGTGTCGTGAGAAGGAATGGTGACGTGACAAAGGAGTCCAACTTTTTTTGGAATGTGCCACGGGCCTGGAATGCAGGAATGGATGTCTATTAACAAATAAAATGAAGTTGACCAGACAGGTCATGAAATATCTTGGGTTCAGGCTGTCTGCAAATGAATCAAAGGTAATGCACACTTAACAATCACTTCCTGCATTTCCATACCATCCCAAACTTTTTCTGATTTGGACGGGTCTTCAGAGATGAAGAGGAATTGAGTGACATGTCCTGCGGTACTCATGCGGGAAAAGGGAGAAATGTTCTCTTTCTATCAGCTCAGACCAGTCTGGCCATTCTCTCTCTGTCCTCTGGCATCAACAAGGCATTTTCACCCAGAGAACTGCGGCTCACTGAATATTTTCAATATTTTCCCTTTTTTCGGGCCATTCTCTGTAAACCCTAGAGATGGTTGTGTGTAAAAATCCCAGTAGATCAGCAGTTTGGCACCAATGACCGTGCCACGTCTAAAGTCACTTCAGTCCCCTTTCTTGCCCATTGTGATACTTGGTTTGAACTTCAGCAGGTCGTCTTGACGATGTCCACAGGCTGAAATGCACTGAGTTGCTGCCATGTGATTGGCTGATGAGATATTTGCATTGACAAGTAGTTGAACAGTGTGTACCTAATAAAGTGGCCCATTAGGGTATGTGGGCCATGCCCTTTGAAGACCCTAATAGCATCTTTTTTTCCTGTCTGTACACAGGGCACACCACACATGGCCTCTACCTGAAAGTGATGGGTCAGGTTAGGTCAGGTTGGGGGGCATGCACTGGTACAGCGTGTTGTCACACCCACCACATGACAAAACAGCTCGGGATCCTGGTTGACAACCCCCCAGGCAGACACGCAGTCCAGTCCCACCCTCCACAAATGATCTACCATAGCCAGGTGTTACGTGGTTGTCCCCTTGGCCTGGTCCTCAACGATGAGGGTCCTGAAAGCCGGATCACCCTCGGGTAATCGCACCACATGGCTGTAGAGCCATAACTCACACTCCATCACAATGCAGGTCATGTGTCTCATTCGGGACTCTATGATCAACACAAAGCCAGACCAGTGGCCCCCAAGGACCCACTGAAGAGACACACATGAAGGAGTCCAGTCTTTATCTCAGGTCACTGATAGCGTCCATGTCTCACAATTAGGAAGCACCAGGACTCTGAAGACTTGGAGTTTGGTCCTTTTGCAGAGATATCAGGAGAGCCACACACCCCTTTCCAGTGACCTCATGACCCCCCGTGCTCTCCTGATCCGTCTGCTGACTTCATAGGAAGAGTCACCAGAGACGTGAATGTCACTGCCCAGGTAAGCCTGATTTAACCCACCAAGATCCACCAAGCCTGAAAGAACTGTCCCCACATCAGCTGTGTTAGGCTCACAAATGAACGATTCTGGTTACACACTGACCATCGGTTAAATTCCCCTCAGGGCAGAGCCAGTGGGCTGCCCCCGGATGTGAGGTCAGAGACCCTCTTGTGCTTCATCCTGTGGTCTGCAGGTTAAAAAAGGGGACACAATTTTGTCCTGGATGTGGACTGTCCTTACCTATCTGGCCCCTGAAGGTACTCCTGGTGTACTTCTGTGTGACATTTTGTATTTATCTGAAATGTTTTAAGGCCCCTGTACTGTATGTTCTGAAACATTCTTCATAACTCCACACGAGTATTACTATGAAGAAACTTGCGTCGTCTCATGGACGTCTGAAGAGCCTCGTGCAGTTCCTCTGCGACTTGTACTCGTTATTATTTCAACAGGGCGATGTTAGCCTTGCATGTCAGGTGTAGACAAAGATGTTTCCCTTTCCTGAAGTTGCATCCTATAACCCCAGCAGTCTGATGGATGATCAAATGTTTTTGTCCCACCCTAAGGTTTTACTGAGTTAGAAGTGCATGGGAAGTGGCTCTTCATTTTGTGTGCTCCTCTACCTGTGCTTTGTAACAGCCAAACCATAAATAAAAGGGCCTTTCTTCTATCTTTCTGAAAGGGGAAATAGTGAGGCCCACGGACCCCAGTCTGAAGATTCAGCTCATCCTGTCCTCTACCCCACAACCTAAAAGAGGATATCCTTTCAAGCGTGTGGTGACAGATTCACAGACGACTTGTTATTAAAAGCAACGGGGGGGCTTGACACACTTCTGGATGGCGTCACTTGTGCAGAGCGTCCACCAACCGCCGCGTGTAAACACTGCGATCAGGCGCTGCGGCTTACAGACGTTTACACTCAGGTGGGCTCGCTGACTTGGTGAGCTGGTTTTTACATTTCCTGATCGCTCCATCAAAGGGTTTGTTAATTATTGAGAAGTCTTCAGACCACCTCGCTTTTTTCATGTTTTGTCCCGATGCTGTCTTTGCTCAAATCATTTCAATTCATTTTTTCCCCCTCATCAAGAAACGTTCAATACACCAAAATGAAAAACACCCTTTTAGTCTGCCTAGGCAGTCATTCCAGCCTGGGGTCTCCTTGAGTTTGTTCTGGATTTGGGGGGTTTCTGTCATTCTTCTCTTCAGATCCTCTCAAACTCTGTCTGGTTGGGCAGATATTTTCAGGGGTTCAGGTCTGGGCTCTTGTTGGGCAACTCCTGTGATGCCAGTCCTGTGTTGTCTTTGCTTTGTCCTGTTAGAAGGTGAACGTTTTGCTCAGTTTGAGGTCCCGAGCACTCTGGAGCAGGTTTTCATTCAGGATATCTCCACACTTTGCTCTATTCGGCAGTTGTCATTGGGATATCTCAAGGAAAATTGAATTGTCCAGACACATTTCCTTAAAGAATCTGTGTGCCAAATTTCGACAAAACTGGCCCAATGGAAGCCGAGTTGCTTTGTGCAGACAGGCAGATCGGCAGACGGACAGGTAGATGTGACTACTGCAGTAGGTGCTTTTTACATTATTTGTGAATGCGCTGTAATGGAAAGTAAGGATGGGCTGGCATCCCAGGTGAGTTGGATGATCATTAACCCAGCTGGGAGGCCCTCATAAATGAGTGGAAATGTCGATGGTTGGGTGTACCTGCTGGAAAGGTTGGGGTTTGCTTGCTTAGTCTGATTGACATAATAGAAGGTGTAACCGATAGGCAGAATATCACAAGCGGCTTTGAATGTTGGTGGACAGGCCGGGTGTCCCCGTTTGACATTTCATTCAAAGTCGCCTCCCTGCTCACCCTGAAATAGGAAAAACTTCAAGAAAGTTTATAATGGAAAATGAACAAATATGTTAAATGAGCTAGTGAGGCCCCACTGTAAGTTATAGGGGGTCTGCAAGTAACCTTGGTGGTTCAGTACAGTCTGGCTCCCTGTTATGGGGGTCTGCAAGTAACCTTGGTAGCTCAGTACAACCTACTTACCTGTTATGGGGGTCTGCAAGTAACCTTTGTAACCTTGGTAGCTCAGTACAGCCTACTTACCTGTTATGGGGGTCTACATGTAACCTTTGTGGTTCAGTACAGCCTGACTCCCTGTTATGGGGGTCTGGTAGTAACCTTTGTGGTTCAGTACAGCCCGACTCCCTGTTATGGGGGTCCAGGTGTAACCTTTATGATTCAGTACAGCCTGACTCCCTGTTATGGGGGTCTACAAGTAACCTTAATGGTTCAGTACAGCCTGACTCCCTGTTATGGGGGTCTTGGTGTAACCTTTATGATTCAGTACAGTCTGACTTTTTGTTATGGGGGTCTGAGAGTTGAGCCGTACTGAGCCACCATAGTAACCAAGGCTTCGAACTCAAATACTTTTAGAAAAGCGACAATCCAGCAGCTATTTTTAAGTACCACCACATGCTCAGTGGTGTCCTTTTGACCCCAACAGTGGCTGTCATGTCGGATGCACTGGGCATCTGTAGGAGGCAAAAGAGGACGACTTGCATGCCTGCCAGTTGACAGGACTTGGCTGATTGAGGTGATATCTGGGGCACCAAATGGCTGCTTTGCTCCTATTAGAAAAATTCCATATTTATGTGCCACCCATGTGACTAAAGGACTTGGATCCAAAAATCAGAAAATATGAAAGTGACCCCCAGAGCTTTGAATGGGAGGTGAACAAGGGCAACAGCTCATTAGCAGAGATCTGCCATTAGAGAGGAGAGGAGAGGAGAGGAGAAGAGCTGGGCGTGAAAATATGGGAGCCTTCCTTAAATCATCAAATAATATTTGGTTAAAGAAGGCATCGTTTATTTTTAAAGAAATGTTTATGACAGTACACTCGGGGGTCATTTTCACATCTTCTTGTTCTTTAATATTAAACCAGCATGGATTTGGCTTTTTTGACACTCAGCAACAGAAAAAAAAGACTCTTTAATGTCAAAGGGAAAACAGATCTCAGTAAAGTGGTCCAAATTAATTACAGATATAGTGCCACTTTCGAAGCCTGCTTAATCTTGGGCAGGGTCACGGGGGGCTGGAGTCGGGTGCAAGGCAGGAGTAATCTACTGAATGGGGCACGAGTCCATCGCAGGGTGAACACACACATTCACGCACTCACACACAGGGGGCCATCCACCTAATCTTCATGTCTTTAGAAGGAAACCCTCATACACAGACATGAGGAGAACATGCAAACACGTCCCAGGTGCAGAACAACAAGCCCACAGCAAGATGCTGCCACCCCAGTGCTTCACCATTGGAATGGTTTTGTTAATTCTGAGGGCAAAAACGGAAGAGACGTTAACAACCGTATCATGCCATGCTCCTTTCTCCTGGTCCTTACTTGTCTAGATCTGGAGTGCCATCTTCAGTCGTGGGTTCTGGAATGAACGCCAACTTTTGGACTGTCACTTCTTAAATTCTCAGTGGGGTAGAAGAGACAGGACTTCCATGTTCTGTGAGGAAATTACGTTGTGGTTCTTCCTTGAAGCCGTTGTCTATTCTAAAGGGCAAAGAGGGAAGAGATGTTAACAGCTGTGTCATGCCACCCTCCTTTTCCCTGGTCCTCCATACTTCTCCAGATCCTTGAAGACGTTCCTGAAGCACACGTGTCTGACAGTGGGTCCAGTTTGTTGGAGTGTTGCAATGATGGTTGTCTTTCTGGAAGTGTCTCCTGTCTCCACTCAGGTTCTCTGGAGCTCAACCAGAGTGGCCATCAGGTTCTTATAGCCACTCTTGCCAATGCCCTTCTGCCTTAATTGTTCAGCTTGGCTAAAATTCCAGCCCAAGGAAGGGTTGTGGCTGTTCCAGATTTCTTCCATTTATGAAGTTTGGAGTCCTCTGTGCTCTTGGGAACCTTTAATGCGTCAGACATGGTGGTAGCCTTCCACCGAGATCTGCGCCTTGACACAATCCTGTCTCTTAGCTCTGCAGGCAAGTCCTTCAACCTCACGGCTTGGCTTCTGCTCAACTGTGAGACCTTCTATGGACAGCCCGGCACCTTTTCTAATCAGTCCAATCATTCAATTGGCCACAGGTGGACTTCAAACATGGTGTAGGAACATCTCAATGATGAACAACATGATAGGATGCACCTGAGCTAAAGCCATTATTGGGGTTTTAATTGCCAAACACACTAGTTTCAATACCCGAGAGCCTTTAGCAAGCAATTTTAGGCTAAGAGACCCGGGCCTGAATTTAAAAAGGGTTTCAGAAATCACTCCTAGAATTGCACTCAATGTCTGACTGAATTACGAGTTTGTCCCACCTCAGAGTAAGACATGCAAAGTAATTACAAAGTGTCCTTCACGTAGGCCCAGCAGGGAGTAGGAGGCCATGTTTGAGAATGACTGACACCCCTGGCCACAAATTGGCACTCCTGATGTCGTTTTGATGTTTGCTGATACTAACGCTAAGGCTTCACCATGAAGATAATAATAATATTTAAAGTACCTGAAGAAGAAGAAGAATTGGAATAGAAGACAAAGAAGAAACAGTGTGAGTAGGAGGCCATGTTTGAGAATGACTGACACCCCTAGCCGCAAATCGGCACTCTTGATGACTTTTTGACGTTTTCTGATACGAATGCTAAGGCTTCACCACCGAGATAATAAGAAAAGAGAAACAGAAGAAGAAGAAGAATGGAAACATGCTAAGGTAGAATACTGCACTAAGCAGCACGGAATGGTTGCAAGGGGTGTGAAGTCTTCTGTCAATGTGATATTTTTTTTGTTTTTTTTTATTTGTAGCAAATTTACGAATTTTTTTTTTAATCCCGTTATCACGTTGTCATACCGGGATATTGAGTGTTGCTTGACGATGAAGAAAACTGACTTTAAACGATGTAAGCAGAATAACAAATTGTGAAAAACGTGAAGGCGTCCGAAGACCTTCTGAATGCGCCGTACGTTCACGTGCTAAAGTTACGCCGTGTTGTTTCAAATTTTCTGAATTTTAACACTTTGAAATGATGACACGTCCAAAAAAAACCAAGTGTGTGTTTGCGTCCACGTTCTCTCCAGGTTCTCTGGTGTTCCCCTCACCTTCCAAAGGCCAGCCAGCTGAGGTGACGCTAAACTGGCCCCATGCGGGCGAGCTCAAGTGGGTGCCCGAGTGTGCCCGGTGACCCTCAAATGGATCCCATAGTGAACAGATGACTGATGGATGCCCCCTACTTCCAATCATTTCAGTCAGACTAGAATTAGGAGCAAAACTCCTCCATTCTTCATGATCCATAATCTCTCAGTGTTTAAAGGCTTTGTTTTATTTGGGTTTTTCAGTAGAATTGGAGGCCAGACAGACACCCCCTTTGAAACCCCCATTTACATTTAATAAAACATCAGGCACTAAAGACATGCATGAAGTTTTTCTTTCATCCTTCATTGATCTTCTATTGCTCTTCACAATGAATATTAATCCCATGTTTTCTCCCTGTTGAGAGGGTCTTCTGCTCCTCCAACCATTATTCCTCTACTGAGTTCTATTCTCCGCTGCCTTCCCTGCACGTCCCGCTGAGAGTCCAACAGACACATATCAATCATTAATGAGGAACCCGCCGGTTTCCCAGTGGACATCGCCTGCCCCTCACTGACAAAAAATTAAGAAATACTGCATAAATATTAGCATACACATTGTTGAGGGAGAATTTCTGAATCCACTTAAAGGAACATGCCACCCAAAAATGATATTCTTTGGCAGTGTAGGTTCAGTTTAGCAGGGAGGGCGGAGAGAACTTTGATTGACAATAAAAGGAAGAGAAGGGGAGGTGCCCTGAGGGGAGGGACTGGGGAATGGAGGCGGGGACTTCTGGACAGTTCAGAGGTTTCTGTGGGAGGAGCCAGAGTGTTTTTTTAACTTTTGGATTGTTTTTGACGGCTTCTCCCAGGACCACGACACTGAGGGGTTTATAGATAATTGTAAATAGTTACAATTCAATTATTTTCATTTATTTTAAGACCATAAGGAGATAAGACAACTTCATTCATCCCATTCCATTCCATTATCCAACCCGCTATATCCTAACTACAGGGTCACGGGGGTCTGCTGGAGCCAATCCCAGCCAACACAGGGCGCAAGGCAGGAAACAAACCCCGGGCAGGGCGCCAGCCCACCGCAGTTAACTGCATACACTTGCGTGAAAAAGTAATTACAACCCATAAAATATGATTTGTCTTTTAATATACAAGGGGGGGTACCCAAAAATAACCGGAACTGAATAAAAAAAATTCTACTAACTGAAACTTTACCCTCCTTCAAGTCCTCTCCATGTGAATGAATGCACTCTGTCCAATTTTTCCCACTGGTGGAAACATTTTTGGAGTTGATAAAGAGGAACGTTGTGTCCAAGGCCTGCGGTGATTTTTCTTTGACTTCCTCCACGGTACAAAAAGGCTTTCCTTTGAGTTCTTTCTTCATAGGGAAAAGTCGCACGGAGCAAAGATCAGGCGAGTAGGGAAGGCAGCAAGAATCTCCTAGACACGCAAGTCAGTTCAGAAATCTCTGTTCAATAGTCTGACGACGATCTTCGTTAACTGCATTGCGAACTTTTTCAAAATTTTCGTTGTGGAACAAACCCCGGGCAGGGTGCCAGCCCACCACAGGACAACTTCATTCAAGGCATCAAAGCATCATATATGGGATTGTCAATATGGAATTGGCACCTCCTTCTCATTTCTGCGTGGAATGTTCTTGAAGTATTCGTCTCTACATCTCTGACAGACATACATGTTAGTCACATTGGTGATTCCCAATGGTTGTGAGCTTTCAGGGGGCTCTGTGATGGACCGGAGCTCTACCTTGGGCTGTCTCCTGCTTTGCCCCCAGGGATACAAGCATCATCTCCAGTGCCACCATCCATCCATCCATTATCCAAACCCGCTATATCCCAACTGCAGGGTCACAGGGATCTGCTGGAGCCAATCCCAGCTAACACAGGGCGCAAGGCAGGAAACAAACCACCGGGCAGAGTGCCAGCCCAGCGCAGTCTCTGGTGTCACACTGACCTCAAATGTATTAACCAGCTCTGAATATGTTGAGTTATGTTTTATTATCTGAATATACAGAGTGGCCCACAAAAAAAAGTGGGCCGCCACCATACGGTCATGAGAAAAATGATCTAATTTGATACTCATATTTACAGAAGATACTGAACGTGAGTGATCTCCTTGTGCGTCCATACATCTCTGTGCCTGTTTCAACATCTTCATCGACACCTTTTGCAACGTCATGGGATCGAGTCTGTGTATCGCATTCTCAATGTTCAACTTCGGTTCATTTACAGTCCGCGGATTTTAACTGGCTGTCTACGGTGAGGAAACTGATTGGTGAAAATTTCCCTCGTTTCTTTGATGGAACCTGTCCACACGTACGCTTCCACTAACGAATACTGCATGTCGTTAATATCGGCTTCACTGGTACACACCGACCACCACAAAAGTGAATCCCAGCGGTCAGACAGCAAGGAAACGAGGCAGGCGACACGACCGCGGTCACCTTTTCCAGGAGTCGTCTCCGTGGAGGTGGGCCACCCTGTAGTTTTTCTTGATAGCCTTGATAAATTAACGATCCTGTTCCAGTCTCAAGTTCGTTCCTATTCATACTGAAAAGAGATGTCACTTTTGGCTCCGAAGGATCGCTACAGCATGAAGCTGCGTGATAAGCCGTCATTATGCTTGAGCTGGAATGTGTCAAGTTTTCACCCAAAGCCGCGTTTCTTGTGTCTCGTCTCACCTATCTTCTTCAAATCCAGCCGCCCCTGTGCTATTACCCAGAAGATCCCATTTCGTTTCATCTGGAAAGAGAAGTGTGTTCCATATGTCAGCAGTCACATTTCTTTGTTCTTTTGCCAGTTTAAGTCATTTTACATTATCGCTTTTTAGGGGGGAAAAAAAATGACATTCGGACAATGTTTCCGTAGGTGAACGTTTGCATTTTGTTTTCTGTTTGAGTTCCAAGCCGTAGCTGATAACATTTCACATTTAAATGTCCCTCTGCCCTGGCGTGAGGATCTCCAGAACGCTCGAGTGTTCCACGCAAGGTAACGCTCTGACTGTCCGTCTTTGTAGCACTTTGTCCTGTCATTTGTCACAGATGATATTCATCACAGAAACTATTTATTCTAATAATCATTAAATTTCCATGTGTTTCAACTTTTAAAGCAATTTTCTCATAATTCAGGAAATTTCAATAAGAGTATTGTTGGTGAAGATAATTACCGTCATGTGTTTTCAATAGAATCTTAAAAGAAAGTAGAAGCTGTTCCACGGAATCTCTTACAGATTTATTAGAGTGTAAATTGTGTAAAGATAGGAAAAATAAAATGTAAGAAATATATGGTTAAATGGGAGGCATGGTGGCCAGGTGGTCCTCACAGATCCTGCATCCTTGGCACCAGATGTGGACCAATGTGTTGGTGCCCCTCCGTAAAAAAAAGACAAACCCACAATTGTCTCTGAAATAGCTTGAAACTCACACAAGTCATTGGCACCCGTCATTGTTTTTTTTTTTCCGTACTTGCTTTAGAGTTTGAGTTCAACGGAACATTTCGAATAATAACGTAAATGAAGATGGCATGAACAAAAATGATGGGACCCTTAACCTGATGTCCGCTTGCAGAACCTTTAGAGTTTGCAGTCCCTGCACACAAGCTCTCCGTGAGACTTCGGCACCTCTCCACGGGTCGTTTGGCGCAGTCGTCCTGAACAGACTGCTCCAGTTGTTTGAATGGGGTCTTCTCCAGACGACATGTTTCAGTTCTTTCCATGAGATGTTCAATAGAAGGCCACCTCAGAATAGTCCAATGTTTTGTTTTTCGCCATTCTTGGGTGCTTTCCGCTGGGTATCTTGGCTCATTATTCTGTTGGAGGGTCCGTGACCTGCGACTGACTCAGAGCTTTCTGACCCTGGCCAGGATGTTTCACTCCAGAATGTCCAGATAGTCCTTAAGATTTCATTGTTTCCTGCACAGACTCAATGCACCCATTGCCTGATGCAGCAAAGCAGGCCCAAAACACAACCAAGCCTCCTCCATGTTTCACGGTAGGTCTGGTCTTCTTTTCTTTGAAAACTTAATTTTTCCATTTTTGGGGTTGACTTTCCTAAAAGCTCCAGGTTTGTCTCTTCTCTCCAAGGGACATTCATTCACCCTGAAGCATTGAGGTTTGTCAATATGCATTTGAGCAAATTCCAGTCTGGCTTTTTAATATGCAGTCCTCCTGTGTCTTCTTCCTTTGAGCCCACAAGAACCCACAATTGTTTCTGAAATAACCTGAAACTGACTGAAGTACCCATCATCGAGGATTTCTTTGCTTTAGAGTATGGATACTCTGGCCCCTTGAGCGGCTCACAATACTCCACAAGATCCTGCCTCATCTCATCCTTATTTCTTCATTTCTTTTGACCAGCTTATCCTGGACATCAAACGGGGTCACCCACTGGTCCTCCAGCCCTTCTTTTTTGATTCTTTTGTCGTATTTCACAACATTAATGATGTCAGGTGCCTCACTTACTGCTTGTTTACCAAAATAAAAACCTTGAACTCCTCACAGACAACCACTGGGTGTAATAATAATAATAATAATAATAATAATAACAATAATAATACATTTTATTTATATAGCGCCCTTACCGTGCTCAAGGTGGCATTCAGAACCATTATGCCGGATCCATGATGCAGTGGTGCCAATTACAATTACGTTTAGTAACTTACACTGACAGTGGCGTCTTCCTTCAGGGTAAAACAAATTGACTGCGTCTAATCTTAGGGCAGGTGTCACTTACTGCTTGCCTTCTAAGTGCTTCACAATGGTGGTGACCCCAAATTCTAAATCCCAAGGCAACATCAAAATCAGAAATAAGTATTTAATTTTAATGCGGATTAAACAACGTTGTGAGTTTTAAACCTTAAAAGTCATTTCAAATGAGTTGTTTGATTTTTTTAAAAGATGTGCTTTGAAGACGTAACCCGCTGCAGAGGAGCTTAAGCTGGCGTGACTCTGATGTGAAATTTACTTTGGAGAAGACCGAATGACAAAGACTCTTCATGTCTGGCCTTTATGTTTTCTTATTCTATTTTGTGATTTCTCTGGTGCCTTCAGTTATCTTCCAGTCATCTCACCTAAGGGGGAGACTCTGGTAGATGAGCCTATGGGGTCCTGGATGATGAACAGTCTGTCATAGAGACTGTAGTTTATGAGGCTTGAGGACTGCTTGAGCAACACTGGAGTGACATGAGGAAAAGGCCTGTCTGCTTCACTCTTCACTCTGCACACCTCCATCTATAAACACAACAGCAGGTCAGGTCTCTTAAAGACACTCTCAGATGATTCTGCACTTATGGGCTGTACTGAGAAGGAGGGTGAGACAGAGGAGAGGAGTCAGGGGGAGAACTTTGTGTCCTGGTGCAGAAAGAATTGTCTGCAAATAAACATCAGCAAAACCAATGAACTGATGATTGACTTTTACCACACCAAAGAGCATCTATCTATCTATCTATCTATCTATCTATCTATCTATCTATCTATCTATCTATCTATCTATCTATCTATCTATCTATTGTCAGAGATGTACGGGGACACTGCCCGGCCGGGACGCCTGGACAGTCCCCAACGGGGACAATACTTCTCCTCGGCCACGAGAGGGCAGCCGCCCGGGTCTATTTGGGGGCCACAGAGACGGAGCTGGGATGCCCGTGTGAGGATGTGGCCACGCCAGGGCGCCCGGTCAGTTGGGGAGTCCTGGATGGCAACATTTCCGCCATACCAGGAAGTGCTCCCGGAAACGGTTCTAAGACGACCCGGAGTGCTTCCAGGGGCTTTCCTGACACTTCCGCCACACCAGGAAGTGACGTCAAGGGGAGCACCTGGGACTCATCCGGGTCCTGATAAAAGGAGCCGCCTCCTTCCAGACAGGGAGCCAGAGTTGGGAGGAAGGAGACGAAGCTTGTGAGGAGGAGGAGGAGGTCCAAGAGAGAGGAAGAAAGAGGGAAAGAAGAAAAGAAAGAAGAAGAAGAAAGGAAAGAGTTGGTGAAAGAAGAAGAAAGGAAAGAGTTGATGAGAGAAGGCATTGTGGTGCAGTAAAGGAAAAATAAATAGCGTGTTTCATACATCCTGGTGTCGGTCTGTCTGTGTTGGGGGTACGGTTTCCACACTATCTATCTATCTATCTATCTATCTATCTATCTATCTATAATCCTGCCAACTACGCTAAATTGTCTATGTATCTATCTATCTATCTATCTATCTATCTATCTATCTATCTGTCTATCTATCTATCTATCTATCTATCTAATCCTGCCAACTACACTAAAATGTATATCTATCTATCTATCTAATCCTGCCAACTACGCTAAAATGTCTATCTATCTATCTAATCCTGCCAACTACACTAAAATATCTATCTATCTATCTATCTATCTATCTATCTGTATACAGTACCCGTCATATGTATCATATAGTGTCTATCTGTTCTGTTAGGTTGACTAGCAGGCCGTGATATTTATATATGGATGCCTCTTATTGCCACATCAGCTCCTTCCCAGATCTATAAAGTGTTTTTCTAGATCGGGGTTAATCGAGTGCACGTTTCAGGCCGTATCAACGTTATTTGCATGGCATCGCCACTGATAGGAGCCAAGTGCTTCTGGGGCTCTGATTTAGATGACATGACTCGTGGTAACTTGATAGTCCCTGCTCTGGAGGTTTATGCTCCCCTACTTTAGTATTCTTTAACCGTACGTGGCATGATGGCCATAAGGCATTAAGGAGCCCATATGTATTTTGCTGCAATATGACAGTAATTGCTCTTTATAATAAATTTCATTTGTGTCAAAGTGAGTAAGACAAATGGCGGAACACATAAGGTAACACGGTGGATGGAGGTCAATGGTTCAGCAAGAAAAGGGCACAAAAGATTTAGTGTAGTGCAGTGTGCTATAGGGAATATGTTTATAATTACAGCCTGGCTTGTCATGGCCATCATTTAACATCGGCCTTCTAGTGACTCAAACTAATCTTTGGGGCTTCATGGAAAAAATGATTTTCACAAAGCTACCTGCTCCTCAGGGGATTCGTGAATTAGCACCAAATTAATTTGACTTCAGAATCCTGTGCTTTACCATCAAGTGGAATCCAACAAAAAGTGACAGGCCTCTGCTGGTGTACTTCTTTCTGTTTCTGTATCATAATATAAATTATGTGATTTGTTTTTTGTCTTTTTTTCTGTAAAAACACTTCAAGGCCGATCTACTAAGAAATGTAGCCTGAAGTGTGTTTATGGTTAATTAAATGAATAAAACACCCCTGAGACTGCATTTTGTGTGACCGAGGAACAGGCTGAGGGCAACTAAACAATGTTGGGGCTCCAACTGGGCTGCCCCATTTTATCGAGTAAAAATCAAAACCAGAAAAATGGCATCCTGGGCACAAATGAGGGTGGCATATTTTATCCTTGCAGTAAGCCGAATTAAAAGGATCCAATCAGAACTCTGACTACATCCATAGCTTGGGTCCAAGTGAATGGCATCTTCTGAAGGACACCCGCTTTTATGAAATGTGACACAAAATGGGCGGGGCCCACTCTGGGTCATGTGGGCGGTGCTCAGTGTCTTCATTGGCCTTCTTGTCAGAACTATGCTGGAAAAAGAAGATACAGTAAGCGCCAGCACCTCCTCTCATCCCGAGGAGACATTCCTTACCTCATCAGAGTCAGGAAGGTGGTCCCCAGGTACACATGTGTGACATCGCAAATTAACGGATTGAATTCCTGCCCTGTAAATCCTGGGGACAAAGTGTCTCGCATGCATCGGCTCGGAACAGGGATCCTTACTGCCAGGGACCTGGGGACACAACAACTTCTAAGTACTTTCTCCCCTGTCACGTTAGATTACAGCATCCCTGGGCTTGGATACCCAGATGGAAACCCATAAGGCATGCTGGGATTTGGAGTCCCAAAGTGCAGGACCTATTAATGGTGCTGCGGGGGAGATGGACAATCCTTATTTCATGGTCTGTCGCAGCTAAAAGGGTCCACTCGGCCTCACCCAGGCGAGTTGGAGTCGGGAGTGGAGGATGGACAAAGCTTACCTGGGAGGAGTGGAGGAGAAGAGAGGGAAAGAGAGAAGGAAGAAGAGTTTTGTGCTGGTTTGTGCAATTATATAAAAGTATGTGTGCCCAATAAACCAACTATCCAAACCAGGACTTGTGTCTGTCTGGTCGTGTTTGGGCCTTGGAGGGCTGGTACACCCCCTATGGGTCACAGGTCGTATTATACAACAATTGTAAGTTATTATGATCTTGTGACTTCAGGCTCCCTTGGTGTCTTTCAAATGTACAGATCTCAGGAGAATAATCCAAATGGTGATGGATGGACCCCAAAAGTGCACCCTGGGCCAATTCAGAATCTTCAGGGGCACTGAAACTTTATGCCAGCACATGAACAACATGGGGGACCCACCGCACCGGGATTTGAACCCAGGGCCCTACCGTGCCATACTGCCCCCCAATTTCTTTAAACACGGAGAGGGAGAATGATGGCGTCGAACCTGTGCGGATTCCATCAAGACAGACGTGCGTACGTACGAAAGTGACCGTGTCACGCCTGGACCCGAGGGCTCCCAAGTCAGTTGCCATCCTGCTGCTGGGTGCCTTGCATTCCCATTTATAGCTCACGCTCCTTGTTCGTGCAAGGCTTTGAAAATCTCCGTTCTCGGTGGGTGCTTCGAAATCTGACATCAAGGGCCTCTCTTAGGAACTCAGTGGAATATTAAACAGCGGCGGTGACTTTATATGTAGATGACTCTCCCGGAGGAATGAAGACCCTGCAGTCGAAAGGCCTGCCAAACCTCTGCATTCTTCCATAAACAAAGTGCCGCCATTGTTTAGAGAGACTTTGTGCCTCGCAGTCAGGGATCAAGCTTGTATCTACAGCACCAAATATCACATGTCTGCTTCTTGCCGCAGTCCCTTGAGGCCTCTTTGGCACCGACTTGGACGTTTTGCTATTTAAAAAGAAACAGCGACGACATTACAGGTGTCTCCTCGCAGCAGCATCAGTGCTGTTGCAGAAGCGGGGACGACGGGTGGCAAAGGTGGCCAAATGTAAGAGGAACAGCACCGCGGCCCGCTGGAGTCAGCTTCATGGGCATTTTTATTGGCGTCAAATCAGCCTCCAGTGGTTTTCATTTTCATTCATTAACGTGATATTCTGTATGTCCATTACCTGAAGGTGGGTAATCCAGGGAAACCTATGGGCCCAACAAACCTGGATCACTTTTATAGCGCCTTTATAGGGGACATGAATGGGTCAGCTGGCACAAATGTCGCTCACTGCTGACCCAATTGCGTCACCCTGACTGAATCACTTAATGCGACATTTTAAAAAAGGATCGCACTGCACCTGTAGAGCCTCATGGGTGGTCTTCTGTATGGTGTAGATGTCCCACCCAGGATGGAGGCGAACTCCTTACCCAGCCGGAATGCCATAACAGAAGCATGGAATAAGTGGGGGCAATACCTGCCCGGGACGCCTTATGATTCCCATCCTGATTGGGATGCTTAAAGACATCAGGAACCAGCAGGGGTGCAATTCATCCCCCTCCATTCTAGGTGGCAGTGTCCCTCATGTCTGGATACCCGCAGGGCCTGCATGGGAGTTGGAGACCGGCAGTGCAGCCCTGTAAATTCCTGGGGGGGACGATAGAGGACCCTGCTGCAGGAGGATCTCCTTGGCTTTCATGAAGCCCGGAAGTTCTTCCAACTGGCCACATTAGTGTCACCGGATGTACTCCCGGGTTCGCTTTTAAAGAAGACAGCTCCCATAGCTCTTGGAGTCGGAGTCGGGAGGAAGAGGGCAACACTCAGCTGGAGGATGGAAAGAGGAAAGATTCAGTAGTTTATTGTGTTTGTAGTTGTATTTGTGGCTTGTTATTGGAAGGAGAGTTGCAGAGCCACTTGGGAAAGGAATAAAAATCCATCCATCCATTATCCAATCCGCTATATCCTAACTACAGGATCACAGGTGGTCTTGCTGGAGCCAATCCCAGCCAACACAGGGCACAAGGCAGGAAACAAACCCCAGGCAGGGCGCCAGCCCACCGCAGAACGAATACAAATCCTTTGTTTTATCCTATCAACGTGTGGTGCTTTACTGTGTCTGTGATTTGGGGCTTTCTGGCGCCCCCTTGTGGTTAGAATGGAATGGCACTCTATTAATCCACAAATCTGCTGGCAGTGTGGTATAAAGTACTCAAAGCGTACAAAGTGTAAGAGTAGAAAACATTTTGGAAAGTAATGCACATACAATTAAAAGGAGACAGCTTAAAGTATCTGATATTCACTGTCGGGTGGGCAATTTAAGAAAAATTATACATCATGTGTGCCCAGCCAGGAGAAGCCCCCCAGCCCTGCTTTAATTCACAGGCATCTACCCACCTAATGAAATTAAGAAAATGACAGTTGCTCCATGTCCGTGTCCAAGCAGCATCTAACACAAAGCATCAAAGAGCAAGGGAGCGCCATCTCCATTGGTGGGGTTTCCAGTAGGGTATGAGCCACCATCTTCTGGGGTTTTTATTGTGGGATGGAGGGGTACATCTCTGGAGTGAAGGTGGACGCTGAGCTTCTGCCTGTGGCTGTCTCTCGGTACTGCAGGGTGATAAAGAAGACAGTGTTAGCAATGGCGCCCCCCCCCCCCTTCCATTGCAGGTTGATACTGCTGAACTCGATACAGAGAGCCAGGATGGTGATGCCCCCAGGTGACATGTGTGACACATGACACCAGGGCCGTCTTAATGCATGGGCACGCTGGGCAGTTGCCCGGAGGCACCATGCTAATCTATGTATGGTGTGACTTGCTGAGTGGTTGTGTAGGTTCGGCCCACAGTGAAACTGCTTTGCCCCCTGGGTCTGTTTAGATGGCCCTGCGTGACACAGTCAACTCTCGCTATCTGCAGGGGGTTATGTTCCTGAAATAACGCAGATACTGAAGCATTGACCCAATGGTAAAACTGGGTTTAGGTTCCGGTGGGAGGCCGGCTTGGGATTGGGCCCTCTGCTCTCACCCCTTGAGGCTCAGTAATGATTATTCCACAGTTTTGATCTTTTGATAGAGGCCATGAGTGACATCAGTGGGGCCCATCTAAGGACCTCCCCAAACCGTCCAATCAGAAGTAGCGACAGGGGGTGTGTGCAAACGGCAGGGGCTAAATCAGGAGGAGCTTATGACCCAAACCTTCCAGGAATTCCTCATCTGTAGGGAACAACTGCAAGCCCTGGTCCTGTCATAGGCGGGCTGTGGTGTTGGGCAAATGTTAAATAAACCACCGCGCCCCAAAAAAGTGCAGGCACCGATCGGGCAAGGGTGTGTGTGGGTGCGTTTTGCACGGCGTTCAATCGAGGGGGCCAGCTGTTCATGCCATATACGCATGGGCAGGCGGATCAGTTGGGGACCTCAATTGTGCCATGCAGGAAGTGGCTCATCATACCTGTGCCCAATTGATCGGGAGGTATAAAAGGAAAAAAGGGGGCTCAGATGAAAGATCAGTAGAAAGATGAAAACGGAGGTTAAAGAAAGGAGAGAAGCAGGCAGGAAGGAGAGGGAGCCAGAGCGGGTGCGAGAGAAAGCAGACAGCCAGGGAGGGGGGTCAGGGGGGTGCGGGGGGTCAATGTGGTCGGGGTGTGGGGAGGTCCCCTGGGGACTGTGTGGCTAACACTTGAGGGCTGAAAGGCTCAGAAACTTGGAGTGACGCGGTGCTGAAGGGAGCAACTCGCTGCATAAGTCCAGGAAGAGCTGCAGGTGTAATGAAAGGCTCAGTGTGACATCCTGAAGAGGTGCCATGGACCGCTGGAACCCAAGCCTGGCAATGGGCATCAGAGGCTTGGTGTGGGGCCCTCCTGGGGGCCACAGACAATCGCAGGGGCCCAAGGTTAGGAGCAGCGTGGTTCAGTATGGTGCCCTGCTGGGAGCCATGGGCTTTAGCGCAGAAGGTTGGCTGAACTGTCACTTAGGCGTCTCCATGGCTTTGGGGTCCCGTCTGGCACCGGGGGCTGCACCTGCTTGTGTTGGAATTTATCGGATTGATCTGAACCTCCTCCAATCACTGTTTTCAACTCTTCAGCACTTCAATGTGGGCACTTTGGCTTTGTCAGTAATAAAGCATGATTCATGTAGGCGCCTACCCCTTGCTGCATGTGTGTGTCCTCATTTGCGTGGCTCACCTCAGTTACGGAATCGATGATCCGGGTGCAAGAGGCCCCCCAACGGCAAACGGGAGCATGGAGCCCATCCACATGGTCACAGATTCAAAGACTTACCCATGAATCTCAGTGCCAGGTAGAGACACGTCGATCCATTCAGTGTAGCGCAAGTGCAGCCTCGGCCATCTAAGGCTTAGGAATGTCAAGCCTTGGGAATTTAGGGACGTTTGTCTCTCTGGGTAAGGCGAGGTGACCGTCCTGTGGGTTAGGTTTGGGTTAGTTAACGGATCAGTTACTGCACAGTCTCACATTTCACCAAATGTATTTATTTGGTTATATTTTACAGACATAATAAAAATATTCTATTGAGAATAGGAAAAAGATATTGAAGCAGAAGCAACATTCAGTGCGTAATAGAAAAAAGGCCTGCACCAAATAGAAAACAAATGGCAGTTCTTTAAATATTTAGCAATATTTATGATATTCAAGGAAAAGCGATCTTATCTTAGCTGCTTAAAATAACCCACATAAGGAAAATGTGGAATGACTGTGACATTAAAGGAATCACGTCTCCAAACTGGAATCTCTCATTTTAAAATTCCAGTTGACAACACGCGATGACCATTTTGTAAAAACTGTCCTTTGAAATCAGCTTTGTATTTCAGGAGGTTTTATAAGCAAACACGTGGGGTGAAGCGGAGACGCGTCACGTTCAAGTTTACCGTCATGTCTTAAAAACGGGGCTACCTTCAGCTCTGTGCGCCATCGTATTCCCAGTCAGAGGTCCGCTAAAACCCTTTCTGTGTCAGAAACACGGGATCAGGGCTGGTATTTATTACAATTTCTCCTAGGAATTGCACTAAAAGTCGGACTAGGATACCTCAGACTGGGACATGAGAACCTGTCATGAAGGGTCCTACCCTGACTTCAGGCTGGGAGGAGGGGGCCACGTCTGACGTCACAATTTTATGGCACCTCGGGCTATAAAACAGCACTCACTGCGACACTTGCTAGTTTTCTGATGCTAAGGCTTTATCACAAGAATCATAATAATAATACTTATAAAATGTAGCACACACACACACGTATATATATATATATATATATATATATATATATATATATATATATGCATTGTAAAAAGGAGACAAAGGCATGGGAGATTTGAGCATGGGAATGGTGCTATTTACATAAAATTTATTATTATTATTATTATTATTAAAACAACTTCAAAAGGTTGGGGCACCACCCTGGTGACCCCGTACAATTGAAAGAAAATTACGGTGGAAAATATGCAGCAAATTGTGGATAACATCTTTTCAGAGAGGAGCCCAGAACAAAACTACCTCAAAATGGCCGAACGTCTGGTCATATGGGTTCCGGTCAGGAAAGGGCGGGTCCAGGAGGGTGGGCAACGGAAGAAATGTCAGTGGCAGGAATAGCCATCAATCTTACATCCTGCAGTGAGAGGAAGACAGAAGGCATTAGAACACAGCGCCAGCCCCTGGTTTGGAGCTCTTAAGATATCCCCATGCACACATATTTGTGATGTGCCTTCTGTTGGAATTGCAAATGCAATGCATGTGTCTCTAGTATATACAATTTTGGTATTGGATGCATAAAAGTAGTGTTTGTGATGTACCATCTGTTGGAATGAAAAATGCAATGTATGTGTCTCTATTATATGCCATTTGGTATGGGATGCATAAAAGTAGTGTTTGTGATGTGCCATCTGTTGGAATGACAAATCCAATGCATTTCATTACTGCAAATGTTTGTGATGCGCCATTTCTTGGGATGACAGAGACACACTGGCACTCATTCCTTTATTAAGGTGGATCTATACAGTATATATTGTAATCACAAGGGGCACTACTGAGCCTCAAACCAGAGTTTCAGAGAGTAATTCTGAAAGAGGATCCTAAAAGTGAACTTTGAGACTCATGTTACATCCCAGTTCCTTAAACTTGACTAATTCATTTTTCAGAATTTCTTAATAACTTGGATTCTCATTGTTCCCTAAAACCTTAGAAATGACTTCCTTGGACGATACCCCGATCTCTCATTCCAGGTCATTCATCCCACCATCCATTTTTTTGCAGGAGAAATCGGTTTTCTACAACAACAACAACATTTTATTTATATAGCACATTTTCATACAAACAGTAGCTCAAAGTGCTTTACATATTAAAGAATAGAAAAATGAAAGACATAATTATAAAAAAATAAATCAACATTAACATCGAATAAGAGTAAGGTTCAATGGCCAGGGGGGACAGAAAAAACAAAAAACTCCAGACGGCTGGAGAAAAATAAAATCTGTAGGGATTCCAGACCATGAGACCACCCAGTCCCCTCTGGGCATTCTACCTAACATAAATGAAACAGTCCTCTTTGGATTTAGGGTTCTCACGGAAGGGCTTGATGATGATAATGGTCATGTAGACTTCTGCCTTTTAATCCGTCCATCATTGTTGGAGCATCATGAAGCTTTGAGTAGGTGGTGGTGGCGCAGGCCACCACCACAAAGAAACCGGAAAAAGAAACAGAAAAGAGAGTAGGGGTCAGTACGATTTTAGAGCCACCATGAATAGTTGTTATGATGAATTGAACATACAGAGTATCAGGATTAAGTTAAATTACGATTAAAATGAAGTTATAAAAGGCCATGTTAAAGTAATGTGTTTTCAGCAGTGTTTTAAAGTGCTCTACTGTATCAGCCTGGCGAATTCCTATTGGCAGGCTATTCCAGATTTTAGGTGCATAACAGCAGAAGGCCGCCTCACCACTTCTTTTAAGTTTTGTTCTTGGAATTCTAAGGAGACACTCATTTGAGGATCTGAGGTTACGATTTGGAATATAAGGTGTCAGACATTCCGATATATAAGATGGGGCGAGATTATTTAAGGCTTTATAAACCATAAGCAGAATTTTAAAGTCAATCCTGAATGACACAGGTAACCAGTGTAGTGACATCAAAACTGGAGAAATGTGTTCGATTTTCTTTTCCTAGTTAGGATTCTAGCAGCTGCATTCTGCACTAGTTGCAAACGATTTATATCTTTTTTGGGTAGTCCTGAGAGGAGTGCATTACAGTAATCTAGTCGACTGAAAACAAACGCGTGAACTAATTTCTCAGCATCTTTCAGTGATATAAGAGGTCTAACTTTACTTATGTTTCTTAAGTGAAAAATGCTGTCCTAGTGATCTGATTAATATGTGATTTAAAATTCAGATTACAGTCAACAATCACCCCTAAGCTTTTTACCTCCGTCTTGACTTTTAATCCTAATGTATCCAGTTTATTTCTAATAGCTTCATTGTATCCATTATTGCTGATCACTAAAATTTCAGTTTTCTCTTTATTTAACTTGAGAAAGTTACTATTCATCCATTCTGAGATACTAGTCAGACATTGTGTTAGTGAATCAAGAGAGTCGGGGTCATCAGGTGCTATTGATAAGTACAGCTGTGTGTCATCAGCATAGCTGTGGTAGCTCACGTTGTGCCCTGAGATAATCTGACCTAACGGAAGCATGTAGATTGAGAATAGCCGCGGACCCAGGATAGAGCCTTGTGGACCACCATATAGGATATCATGTGTCTTGAGTTTTAATTACCACAACTAACAAAAATTTTCTCCCTGTCAGGTAGGATTCAAACCAATTTAAGACCTGCCAGAGAGGCCCACCCATTGACTAAGGCGATTTCTAAGAATGTTGTGATCAATGGTGTCAAATGCAGCACTCAGATCTAAGAGGATGAGAACAGATAAATGGCCTCTGTCTGCATTTACCCGCAAGTCATTTACTACTTTAACGAGTGCAGTTTCTGTGCTGTGATTTGTTCTAAAACCTGACTGAAATTTATCAAGAATAGCAGGTTTATTGAGGTGGTCATTTAACTGCATAATGACTGCCTTCTCTAGAACTTTACTTAAGAAGGGCAAGTTAGAGATGGGTCTAAAATTTTCAAGAGCCGAGGGTCAAGATTATGTTTCTTAAGTAGGGGTTTAACTACAGCAGTCTTAAGACAGTCTGGGAAGACCCCCGTATCTAGTGACGAATTTACTATGTCAAGAATATTATCAATTAGCACGCCTGATACTTCTTTGAAAAACCTTGTTGGTATCGGGTCAAGGACGCAGGTGGAGGGTTTTAATTGAGATATTATTTTTTGTAAATCAGGTAAATCTATCCTAGTGAAAGAGTTTAATTTGTTTATAACAGGGTGTTGGGGTTTAGGGGGATCCTTAGTGTTGGGGAGATATACTATGTTATTTCTAATATCATTTATTTTTTTTCTAATATCAGGTCCAGTAAGGATTCCCGCTTTCAACTTAGCCACTCTGACACCATGCCACCCTGGCATCTAAATGTGAATAATTGGATTTGTGATGAAGCGTTTGCCACTTTGGTAAATCAGGTGCTGATGCACTTTTGGCTCCAAGGCTAACATCTTAAAAGTCGTCCAGATAAATCACCACCATAAATGTAAATGTCGTATTACATTAAACTCTGACCCCTGATTGCCAGATGACGCTGGCACTGCCTCAGCTCCGACCCTCCAGATTGCCGGCTTTGCTTTCCCTGTAATTAAAATGGATGGCTTTTAAGTGTACAATTATTGTTTAATTGGCGCCTGCTGAGACTGATACTCTTACATTCCCGGGGACTGAATAACGATGTGCTTCAATCGTAGCTTTACGCTTGTCTGTAAACTCGTCCTAACTCTAACCTTCAAGAACAATCCGCAGTATTTGGAACATTAACTCTCCTCATTGGAAAAAGTACAAAGTTGCGTGAAGGGTGATTTTATCATCCTGTGTTCATTTCTATATGAATCGCATTCAAAATGGTTTGAAGAGCACAAAAAAAAAAGCAATGATCGTCCCCATTAATTAAAACTTAAACACACAGGGCCTCTTAACAGCTGTTTTGAGAAGAGCAGCCTAAGCGACAAAAAGTTTGGAGGGGAAAATTTCTTTTAATTTCATTCGTTGATGAGTTCACACGTTACTACGGTAATAAATTAATATAAGAGGTCTGCGATATGAAACTCCAAGAAAATTGCTTTAATTGTGAATCGTTATTGTTATTTGCATTCATGAACACAATGAAAAACTTAATTAGAAAATTTCCATCACGTCACATGTAAGTACACAAAATTAAATCATGAAATGACACCATTCATGTTTACGATATTGTTCTAAACTAATGTATCATGAAAATATTCAGTCGGTCTAATAGCTTTGAACACACATGTAAAGAAAACCGTAATTATTGACTTGCATAGAACTGCTGAAGAGGGGACTCCTTCATGTGTGTCTCTATGGAGAATCCTTGGGTGCCACTGGTTTGACTTTGTGTTGCTCACGGGGTCCCGAATGAGGCACATGACCTGTATTGTGAGGGGGGTGTCAGTGGCGCGATTACCCGAGAGCGATCCAACTCGCAGGACCCTCATTGTTGAGGATCAGGTCAAGGGGATGCCCACATAACACCTGGCTGCAGCAGATAAATGGTCATTTCTGAAGGGTGGGATGGGATCCTGTGCCCGCCTGAAGGGGTTGCCAACTGTTTCATCAAGTGGTGGATGTGGCAATGCGATGCCCCCCAACTTGACCTAACCAGACCTGATAGAACTTCTCTCATTTTTTTTTGTCATTTCTTCATTTTTTTCTCATTTGGCGGCCCATCGCTGGTCAGATTTTTCTGGTGTTTCCCTACGAATCATCCAGCAGTAGCCACAACATCATCCCGATGTCCCTGGTTCCTTTTTTTCATGTCCTTCATCCCTTGATGGAATTGTTCACCCTGCTCTTCATTCACCACTCCTAGAGTTTCAGAGAGTGATTCCCAATGAGGATCCTAAAAGTGAACTTTGAGACTCACTCAACTTAACAAATTCATTTTTTCAGAATTTCTTTATAAACTTGGATTCTCATTGTTCCCTAAAACTTTAGAAATAACTTCCTTGGACGATACCCGACCTCTCATTCCGGGTCATTCATCGCACCATTCATCAGATTTTTTTGCAGCATAAATCAGTTTTTTAATATCAGGTCCTGCATAGATTCCCTCTTTCAATGTAGCCACTGTGCCACCATGCCACCCTGGCACGTAAATAATTGGATTTGTGATGAAGCGTTTGCCACTTTGGTAAATCAGGTGCTGATGTATTTTTGCCTCCACTGCTGATGTTTTCAAAGTGGTCCAGATAAATCGTTGCCATAAATGTAAATGTCGTATTACAGTACATTAAATTCTGACCCCTGATCGCCAGACGACGCTGGCATTGCCTCAGCTCCGATCCACCAGATTCCTGGCTTTGCTGACCCTCTTTCAATTTTGCCTGAGACAAACCTGGACATAAAGGAGACTCCATCTTTTATAGGGCTTTAGTTGAAGAGGTGGTGGCAGCACTTTATCTGGATCCATCAAGTGACGTCTGATGATGTTTTTGGCACCAAGCTCTAGCTTATTCCTAACTGTCCATTCCTTCTGAACCCACAGGGAATTTCTGGCTCAGCTGTCCCACTCACGTTGCAGTTTTGAATGTCCAAACTGCTGGCCTATTAAGATACACAGAACTTTCAGGTCTCACATATGAACCAGCAGTGCTCGCTGTAGTTGATTTTTCAAGAAGATTTTTTCCATGAAGTTCTCATAAGTTTCTTTCAATTGCACAGAATGAGCAGCAGGTATTTATTACCGTTATGAAGAAGACTTCCTTTTAGGTTTCTTGTAGATGAGTCTATAAGTAGCCTCCATTCTTCTGCATTGCCATCTCTGCCAAGTGTAGGCATGGGGACACTTACATCAGTGCAGTAAGCCAAGGCTCCATCTTTCTTGAACAATCCTGCAAACTCTTCTTCTCTACTTTGGTACTGAAGGGAAGTTGTGTCGGGATGTAATCAGGTTTGATCTTTTAATCGAGACCCCAAGAGCTCTGCAGCATCATTGAGAAGGCCGAGATCACCATGGACCATAAAACATGGAAAGGCGTCATGAAGTGAGTCCACAATCCTGTGGCACCCACAGCAGTGTACTGGGTTGTGTGACCAACCGCCTCCTCCAGCTAAAAGCTTGGGACCAGAGAGAGAGAGAGTGACACTACGGTCAGAGAGGGTGACAAGAAGGACCTCATGGTTGAGTGTGGGTGTACACACTATGGCGTAGCAATGGATTGTGCAGACTCTGCACTCAGAAATTTCTCTATTATAAAAAAAAAAAACTTGGAAGGCATGAAAGGAGACGAGACGTGATTTTCTCGGAGACACTTTAACGTCCAAGACAAGAGACAAGGCAGGACAAAAGGACAGCTGTCTGTAGAGGCTTTTAAATGATCGACGAGCAGTGCGACAAGCAGAACACACAGCTCAGCAAGACCGCATCTCCTTATCGTGCGTTCAGCCCCCTTCACAATGAAGTGCTGGCACGTAGTGCGGGGCAGGGGGTGGGCGAGCAAAGCAAGCAGGGGGCAGTTTTTAAAAAAAAATGTAATAACTAAAACAACGGTATAACAGTCTCGATGCAGTGGTTTCAACGTTCAATGTCTTGTTACCATCAACTCTGACCTCGATGGCCGACGACGAATTGTACGCTGCTGCCGATCTTCTCATCGAACGCTAGAGCACCGACATTACACCGGCGTTCTGCGCTCAATTGTTGTCATTTCGTGTATGTTTTCAATCCATCCTGTCAACCAAGTCGACTGTTTTCGAAGTAGCTGAACTGTTGCTGATAGATCACTGTTGTGAGAGATGGCCGGCAGTTTATCCCGGCCAACACCCCCACCAACACCACCAGATGGAGTCCTTCCTGCAACATAGAGGTGCCCTGAGTTCCCGCAGGGCACCATGGGCATTGGAGTTTTACTTCACAGTCCTGCTGGATACCATGGGTGCTGCCAGGGGACACTGCAGGAAGGCACGATGATTTTTATTATAGCCCGGAAGTACTCCCTAGTCACAGGGACAGAAATAATGAAGTACTTCCGGGCTGAAGAGAAAGGAGAGTTTCCATCGAACCCGGAAGTGCTATGAAATCACATGGACTGAGGGACAGAAACACTTCCAGGTCAAGGACTATAAAAGGATGATGGGAAACTCCAGCAGCCAGAGCCGAGTTGGGAGGAAGGATGACAGAGCCGCTGGGAGTGGAGGATTGATCGGAGTATTGTTATTTGTGATTATTGTATTATTATATTATAATAATTGTATTATTATTATTATTATTATAATAATGCTTTGTGCACATTATTGAAATATTATATTAATTTCTGGAACTTCTGCCTGGTGTCTGTACGTGTTGTCTACGGGTTTCACGGGGCAACAGCAACCCCTACTGCCACACTGTGCACTGTGACATTTGCACGGCTTACATGCTACTGCTGACTACGCCAATGCCTGTTGCGTAAAGTTAAAACTCATCAAAAATGACCTCAGAAGCACCACGTCGCAACACGGACTTAGTGGCTCGGCCGTACTCACAACCGAAAACAAGCGAGCCTGACAACCTGACTTGTCAAATGTTGTTGAGACTTTTGCGTGATGAAATTGACAGAGAGTTATCAGCAAGAGTGAAAGGGAAGGTCTACAGTACGGTACTGAGACCAGCTGTGTTATATGGGCTGGGAACGGTGGCACAGGAGACAGAGCTGGAGGTGGCAGAGTTAAAGATGTTAATGATTTGCATTGGGTGTGACGAGGATGGACAGGATAAGAAATGAGGACATTTGAGGGTCAGCTCAGGTGGGACGGTTGGGAGACAAAGTCAGAGAGGCAAGATGGTGTTGGTGTGGACAAGTGCAGAGGAGAGATGAGGGGTATAATGAGTGAAGGGTACTAAGGATAGAGCTGCCAGGCAAGAGGAGAAGAGGAAGGCCTAAGAGAAGGTTTACTAGAGTTTGAAACTGCAACTCCCAGCAGTCCCTGCAGTGGCTCTGATTGGTCTTCTGCTGAGGGTGCAGGGGCTGTTGGGGTCAAAGGAGGTCATTTTGTGTTTCATGTTCCTGTCTGTCTGTCTGTCTTCTGTTGGGTTAGCTGTGCTTATTCATTTTTGTCCAGGATCGTTTTGTGGTTGCGGTCTGGATTGTTTGCCGTCTGTGGATTTATGGCCATCCCACAAAGAAAGGAGCTCTCCTGAACCCGTGCACCTGTCTTCACCATTTCAGGAACTAGCGGTAGGACTATCTTTACATTCCCATTCAACATGCACATCTCTGGACTATCCATCTTCATCATCACATTTCATCCGTTGTCGTTTTCCATAGACTTTATAGTGAGTGTTTATTTCTGTGGTTTGTTTTCATGTTTATTGTACATCACCGTAAAGGGACTGGGGTGGGATCGTTGTTTTCATTATTAGTGTCAATACGTTCTTTATTTGCTGTTTAATTTCTGTTGGCTTTTTGTCTCGGTTTGTGGGTTCGTGAAGGTCAGGCCAAGGCTGGGGGCAACCCAGGAATCTCCACTAAAAAAATAAATAAATCAGCGTCTCTTCAACGGTGTGAATCTTAGTGGCACCGGACCGGTACAGGTTTATGGATGTGGTGAGGTGGTGGGTGTGACAGAGCAAGAAGACGAGGACAGAAAGATATGGAACAAGATAATCCGCTGTGGCGACCCCTAACGGGAGCAGCCGAAAGAAGAAGAAGAAGTGATATTATAAGTAATATGATTTGTGACTTGTCAGTCAGTTCCATTTTTGTAAGCTTTAACAGTTTAACAAATCTGTCATCTGTGTTATTGTGTACCTTAGTATGGCTTTAGTGTCACTACTTTCATCGGATTGGCTGGCCCAGCACTGACTCAGCTGTTTAATGGCCAATAGGGGGAGGCAGCTTGATGGCCGAGGTCTCCAGGACTCTGAACAAATCCAATATAATATTAATATAATATAATATAATATCCATCCATTATCCAACCCACTATATCCTAACTACAGGGTCACGGGGTCTGCTGGAGCCAATCCCAGCCAACACAGGGAGCAAGGCAGGAAACAAACCCTGGGAAGGGCACCAGCCCACCGGAGGGCACACACACACCAGGGACAATTTAGGATCACCAGAGCACCTAACCTGCATGTCTATGGACTGCGGGAGGAAACCCACACAGACACGGGGAGAACATGCAAACTCCATGCAGAGAGGACCCGGGAAGTGAACCTAACTGCAAGGCAGCAGTGCTACCCACTGCACCACCATGCCACCCTATGGGATATCATCTACTGTTGAATTCTGCTCCGTACTTGTAACAGTTTTATTTTTATACTGTATTAAGGATTTGTTCTGTTCTGTGTATTGTATTGTAAGTGCCTATCGCAGCACTTCTTGTGTGATTTTGGGCCATACAAACATAAATTGTATTGTATGGGCTGGCGCCCTGCCCTGTGTTTGTTTCCTGCCTTGCACCCTGTGTTGGCTGGGATTGGCTCCAGCAGACCCCTGTGACCCTGTAGTTAGGACATAGTGGGTTGGATAATGGATGGATGGATGGATTGTATTGTACTGATCCTCTTCTTTTTGACACCCACTGCATGCCAAACCTACCTAGAAAGGGGTCTCTATTTGAACTGCCTTTCCCGAGGTTTCTTCCATTTTTTTTCCCTACAAGGGTTTTTCTTTTTGGGAGTTCTTCTTTGTCTTCTTAGAGACTCAAGGCTGGGGGGCTGTCAACAGGCAGGGCCTGTTAAACGCCCACTGCGGCACTTCTTGTATGATTTTGGGCAATACAAAAATAAATTGTATCGTATTGAGGATTAGTGAGCGTCACCACTTTATGACATCCATTTTCTCAGAACAGGTCAATGGTGTCGTAGTATCCTGTCAGTCGGTGTTGTTGTTTTAATTTGTTACAAATTGAAATGGCTTCATTTGACAGCACAGAACTGTTTCTACTTCCTAGCTTACGTTACATTTTAATCGTCTTCCTTCACAAGGTTGTCTCGGAGTAGTAAGCGGGTGCACATTTTACATATATTTATGTACGACTACTACCACCCACACCTCCCACCTATCATTCCCACAATTTATTTTATTGTTGCTAATTTAGAGTGGCTGTAATAAAGCAATTTTAAAAAGTTATTACAAATTCTATTTAGGGAGGTGGCTTGTTTGCCTCACAAGACCTGACAAGTTCTGCTCCCTTCGACTACCACCGACCGGCGCGTCTGATCTGATAGTGACGCGGTCACGGACGCCACTGCCCAGCCAGCCCCTAAGACCTACTTTCAAATAAATGACTAACAGTTACAGTATGCCAGACGGGAGGCCGGCCCACCCCACGGCCCACCCCACGGCGCTGCACAGGGGCCTTCAGCAAGCTAGCTACGCCACTGTGTAGACATCTGCATCAAAACTTCTCAAAAATAAAACAAATTTGCTGAGCACAAAATAAAAAAGGGATTGAGAAAAGTCAGAGTGGACCTGAACAGTTCGTTCCACTAAACAGATACACACACCACCTTTCTGTTAATAATAATAATAATAATAATAATACATTTGATTTATATAGCGCCTTTCCCATGATCAAGGCACTTACAGAATATAAGAAAGAATGGCAGGGTATACAGTATATAGCATTGTACAGACCAAATAAATAAATGAAGAAGATAAGACAGTAAGTTCAGAGAAGGCCTAACAGACAACATAATTGATGGTCTCACACACACATACAGGTTACTGTTGTGCCCGCTGTGTCGAGAGCTTTCTCAGATGGCTCATCTAACCCTCGTCTTCCACTTTTTCCTGCCAGTAATCGCTCTGATTATTATTGCGATGATCATTCTTAGCAAATTAGAATTAACTCTGCTGCCTTTCCAGTGACAAAATTAGCTCGGCCTGTCTGCTGTTTCTTGCAGTGTATTGCTTTGCTGCTTCAAAGCTGTTTTGTTCTTCTGCGATTTGGCTGAATATAATTGATATTTGTGATGCCACCAAAGATATTCCAGCTGGTTGGTGAAGGAAATTCCTGTTCAATGTAATCATACAATCCAAGTTTCCAAAGAGTTTATTTAAGTCCACGTTGGTTATGCAGAATGAATGAACGATCTGCAGTAGATTGAGAACATCTTGAACCGCCTCACCTTTCACACGTTGTTACCTTCTGCTAAAATCAACTCCATTCATTTGTTTCCATCATCAAACAACACTCAGTGCCCCAGAATGACAAAGCAAAAAATGGATTTTAGGGTTTTTTTTTTCTGTGAATTTATTAAAAATAAAATTTAAAAAGTTAACTATTATATTACACTAGCTGTGTAAGCCCGTGCTGTAAAAAGCCCGGGGTCCTAGAAACGATTGGAATCGTCAGAATGTAGAGATGTCAGGTAATTGAAAGGAACTCCTCTGGGCGACTCTCTCCTGGGAGGTTTCGTTTTCCTGACGTGTTCGCCTCGTTTGTGTATTAACGGCTAAGCGACTTTATCTTTCTTCTGAGGTTTCATTTTTCCGACGTGTTTGTCTCGCTTGTGTATTAGCGGCTAAACGACTTTATCTTTCTTTGCAGGGTTTCGTTTTGCTGACGTGTTTGTCTCGCTTGTGTATTCGTGACTAAGCAACTTTATCTTCATTCGGAAGTTTAATTTTTCCGACGTGTTTGTCTCGCTTGTGTATTAGCGGCTAAGCGAGTTTATCTTTCTTTGGAGGTTTCGTTTTGTCGATGTGCTGGCCTTACTTGTGTATTAGCGGCTAAGCGAGTTTTCTGTTTCCTCGGAGGTGAAGCCCTTAGCCTGATTCCACTTCTCACTTCCGGGCCGGACAGAAACACACACTTCCACGCATAGACGTTTATATGAAGACAAGTATTCAGACCCTTTGTTTAGTAGTTTCTTGAAGCCCCTTTGGCAGCAATTCCAGCCGATGAGAACAGCAGAAACGTTCTGTCCTACCCGTCCATAGGTTGATCATTCCAGAGCAACTACAAAAATGTTTGTCTACAGAGACGCGTCTGAGTTGTAACCCTGGGGAAAAGTAACCTTCTAGTAGCAGGTGACTCCCGGATTGGATTTTCGTGGTAACACGCTTTTGCTCCTCACGTCACCACTCAGTGTCTCTCTCTCTCTTCCTTCCTTTAAATCCTCTTTAGACCAACCGTCCCGTCCGCGCTGTGTCTTTCTCCTTAAAGGTGCAGTTCCCCATTTTTGGATTAACCCACAGCAACTCATTTTCAGAGGTACACATTAAGGAGACGCAAACTAACAGCCAGGGCCAATAGTACCCGTGGCACCTGCTGCACATCTATATACGTATATATATATATATATATATATATATATATATATATATATATATATAAAAGTTAATGTATGTATTTGTATTCCAGCATCACTTCCGAATGGCTGGAGCGATTTTCATGAAACTTGGTACACATTGTGGTGGACAGCCGGGGTCCATGCCCAACCGGGACGCCCCTTCATTACGTGTGCAGGGGGAGCAGACATGGACTTTGCAATACCTCCCCCTGGATGCAAGATGGCTGCCCCTTTGGGATGGAGCAGTGCCTCGGTTACCCACAGGGCTCCATGGGAATTGGAGTTGGGTGCAGCCCTGTTGGGTCCCGCAGGCGGCGCCAGGGGGTGCTACAGCTGGGACTCGTGAGCCCTTGTGGGCAGTGTAATGGGTGGCAATCAAGCACCTGGAGCACTTCTGGGTGGACTATAAAAGGGGCCAGCAGCCACCACTCCAGGAGCCTGAGTCGGGAGGAGGACGAGGAGGACTATGCTTGCCGGGAGGAGTGGTGGTGCAAAGAAGAGTGTGTTTTGGGTGTTTTGGTGCTGTGTTGTGCCCCACAAGTTGTAGAGGTCAGGTGCCGCTACGATTCGCACCGTCAAGCTGACGGTGATTTATTTATTTTTGATAGAGGAATCCCTGGGACTCCTCCAGTCTTGGCCTGCCCGTACACACTCACAAACGGAGACAAAATAAAGCGTGCTGAGAAATTAGGACAATTAAGAATATAATGAAATGAAATAATAGAAATGAAAACAATTCTGTATGCCTACGGCAATATTACATTAAACATATAAACACAAACTCCACACAGCAAAGTCCACGGAATACCAAACCGGATGTAATGAGAGATGATGGGAGTAAGTCCAGAGATCTGTAAGGGTGAAGACAGATGGATGGTTGGTTCAGGAGCGCTCCTACACTTGAGGGAAAGCCGTGAATCCACAATCAGTCCTCGGCACACAGGTAGACAGAAGACGATCCAGACCCCAACAACGAATACAATCCAGGACACAGCTTAATTAACAGAAGGCAGTCCGACAGGTAAGCGACACACAAAATACAACAAAAAACACTTTTCTTCCCTTGGCCACCTGCCCTCCTTTTAGACTCCTTTGACCACCTTTGACCCCAACAGCCCCTGCAGGGACTGCTGGGAGATGCAGTTCTCACTAATAGTAGCAGTGCTACAAGGTGAAGAAAATAAAAGTTTATTTGGCTTTTATACGTGGCTTCGGTGTGAGTCTTTGTTGGGTCGGGCGAATATATAGCGCCTTTTGTTACATGTTTCTCATTGGTCGACTAAAAATACTGCAGGGTGAAATCAGCCCTAACCCACCCCCTTCTGGTCCTGTATGCATGTTATCATCCAGTTGACACTCGGAACGACCCCCAGAGGGCGAACTGGAGGTGACTGCCAGCATCCTTTATGTTTGAGTGGCACCGTGCCAGCCTGTTGCTTTTGAAATGAATGTTGCTTTAGAGTTGGCCGGTTCCGAGAATCAACTGGATGATAACATACATACAAGACCGCAAGACAAGCACATTAGTGAGTCTTCATTGTTTGTTAACTTATTTTTATTTTTATGGTTGTGTTTTTTTTAAATTATATTTTCTCAAACAATTGAAAAAAACAAATTATTTTCCTCCTGGGTAATGGTGGGTATTTCAGCTAGCTTGTGATACAACTGGTCACATTTCGTTTGGTGTTTCCAGTTGCAGCACCGGCAGGTCAAGTGAGTTGCTCGTTGTCACAGAGTGGTGTCAGCAGTGGGATTTGAACCCACAACCTCGGTGTTTAAAGTCCAAAGCCTTAACCACAACACCAGCTAAGCAGCGCTTGAACAAATTAATAACACGGGAAAGGCGCAGCTGTCCGAACCAGCGTAAACAGTGGAGAGGTTTAAAAATGGACAGGAGGTTGGGCTGCAGTGGCTTAAGCCCCTGATCTCTGGCACTCAGCCCCTCATCTTTCAGACCCAGATATACACAAACAGTTTCGACAAGCCCCTGATCTTCTTACCCATCGTGTGCCACTCACATTCCCGTTATGCAAGTTCTTACTTATTTATTTTTATAATTTTAATGAATTACTGCATTTTAACTCGTCTTAATATCCAAAAGGGGAACTTAATTCAATTCTTTTTCTCCCTTCCTAGGCTCACATTGATGATGACTTTCTACTGGTATTGGTCATTTGATAATCAATTGCTAATTATTTGATACGACTCTATTGGGTATTCTATCAAAAATGTAAAATTGAAGAAAACTCAACACCAATTAGTGACAACAAGATTTATTTTTAAAGCACGTTTTCATACAAATGGTGGAGCTCAAAGTGCTACAAGATGAAGAAAGAAAAAATCAAATTAGGCCATACTAAGTAACTGACAATAAAGTAAAGTCCGATGGCCAGGGAGGACAGCAAAAACAAAAGAAACTCCAGACGGCTGGAGAGAAAAAAAAACAAAATCTGCAGGGGGTCCGAGGCTACGAGACCACCTGGCCAGCCCCCCCCCACTGGGCACTCTACCTCACATCAATGATCTCAATCACTCCTCAGGTTTTCAGGCTTCACATGGAAGAATTAGATGATGATGGGATGGTCATGCGGACCTCTGGCCTTCAATCCATCAATGTAAGGACTGCATGGCGCCCTGATCAGGTGATCGGCACCCCAGAAAACGGGAAAAAGAACAGCATAAAAAAGTAGGGTTAGTACAGACTGCGGAGATATGCATATACAGAATATCAGGGTTACATTAAAATGGAGATATGAGAAAGCCATGTTAAAATAATGGAGTTTTTAGCCGTTTTTTTAAAGTGCTCCATTGTATCAGCCTGGTGAATTTCTATCCGTAAATTCCAGATTTTAGGTGCATAACAGCAGAAGGCCGCCCACCACACCACTTCTTTTAAGTTTAGCTCTTGACAGACCTTATGACTTATTGTGACTAGACTATTAAATAATCCAAAATGTAATAACTGACTCTTGGATAAAGTAAATAAAAACTGTGAACCGCTCCATCTTCCATATCAGTTAACTTGGCCACAAACGCACCTGAACGTCACGCCGCGCCGACGTCATCAAACTCGTTTCTCATGCGCTTTGCGAAGACTCCCAGCATTCTGTGCTTGTTTTGAGTGCTGCTTGATGAGGGAGCAACATGACTTGACTAAAACAAATGCAGAGATGAGTTACAGAAATCCAGCAGCACATTGATAAAGCAGCTCTACATGAAAATAGCATATTTTCCTGAGGCTGGCATCACGAAGGCATTCAAACGTTGTGCTTGTAACTGAATTCATCGACGAGGACACAAATGTGGGGGTGGGAGGGTGCAAAACAAACACTCTGCATTTGGTGACCACATTATGGCTTTAATAGAGAAAAAAAAAAAATAAAATAGTTATGAAAAACAATTAAGATCAAGGAAAAAGTTTTGGAAAATAGTTAAAAGCACAACGCAGACCCTTTCTCGCTGGACAAAGATGAAAGGCGTTAAATGAAGAATGGAGGCAAGGAGACGTTGGAGGAGGATCGCAAAGCAAAAAAAAAAATATCTATGAGAAGAAAGAGAGAAATAATAAAAAAAACTAAATTAAAAAAATCACAAACAGTCTGAAGCCACGGGAGGAGATGACTTTCAGATGGGGGCAAAGACACAGAAGAGCGGCCTGATGCGCCATCACCCACCGACCGTGTCAGCAGCGCGGGACTCGCGCCCAACTGTAAAATAAATGGGGATGTCGTCACCATCTTTAACGATGGCTCGGCTTCACTGCTTCATAAATTAGCGGGTATTGTTGTTTGTCGGTCTCGTAGAAGGAGGTTATGAATCCATGCCTGCTTTGGGCATTATTTGAGAAACACAGGATAGTGAAGCAGACATGGAAACACATTTAGTCGCCAGTTTGCCGTATTACGAGTTAACACGTGAAAGAAGGAGAAGGCTGACATCCGAAAGGCACATTCACAGCTAATGATACACCCGTGGGGATCGGTGTGCAAGCGGAATGCAGACTGGCGCCTCTTTCAACGGGAATCGGGCAGAGAATAGTCGGTGATCAGACGCCATCTTACAAAAAAATCCAAAATGAACCCAGGAAACAAAACGGGAGTCAAATCGAGGGGAGCAATTGAGCGTCGATAGACCAGACAAGACATCATGGTTGGGGTCTTCTCCGAGTGTGCAGACATCTTTAATAATGTGGCGTCCCCCAACTGCTACTGTACAACAGTGAAATCAAAATGATTCAATGAGTCCCACTTAAACCAAACCCAATGTAGGCTCCACTAGATGTCCACAGAGGTCTTTTCTGTCTTCTCAGTGGTGTTTTCTAAGTACACAAAATGAGGACCCCCTGCAGTGTGACGGTCCTCTTTATGTATCTGCGGCCATCCTAAACCATCCTGTGACCCCCCTCTCTTCATCCTTCTGCCCTCATAATGACTCCACAGGTCACCACAGGCCCACCACTGGTGACACTGGACCCCATTCCATTCACATCTTCTTCAGCCCATCTCTCCCGCCTTGATCCCCCTCCTACATCTCTTCTCTTTTTTTAACACCTCTCTGACCTCTGCTATCTTCTTCTTCACTGATTTCAAGAAGTTTTACGTGACTCTCAAGAAACTCTCTCTCAATTCATCTGCCTTTGCGAACGTCCGTCCTGCCTCCCCTCTGCCGTTCCTGTCTGAGACACAAGGACACTTACTCCACACTCAAATCTCAACATAACAAGATGAAGAGAAGACCTGACTGAAGTGTTTAAAATGATGAAATGAATTATCGAGTGGATCGATACGGTGACTTTAAAATGAGTTCATCAAGAACACGGGGACACAGCTAGAAACTTGTAAATTTCATACAGAGAACTACAGACCCATGGAATAAGTGACCAAGTAGTGTGGTGGACAGGAGGAATTTAGGGACCTTCAACACTTGACTTGATGTTTGTTTTAGTAGAATTAAGTGGACAGGACTGGCAAGCTTTGTTGGGCTGAATAGCCCATTCTCGTCTCCATTGTTCTAATGTTCCTCTTACTTCTCTGACAGCATTCTGCCAAATCCTCTCCATAATGGATTCCACAAAGGTCACTGAAGCCCTTAATCCAACCTGACCGAGCCTGAGAGGATCCAGAGAGGAGAATGGAAGGAAATCCTCAAATCCTGGCATGTGAAGCTCATCGTGTCAACAAAGATTCAGCCTGGAACAGGGGAGAGTCCAGAGGCTCTGGAAAACATCTTGTATCACCCCAATCCTAAAGGTATCACATCCTAGTGAGCTGAACTACTTCTGGCCTGTTGCTCTGACATCACATGTGATGAAGACCATGGAGCAGCTGGTCTGCCACACCCTCGAGCCTCTGCAGTTCGCATATCAGGAGAAGGTGGGAGCGGAGGATACCATCATCTATATGCTACACCGATCCCTCTCCCACTTGGACAGAGGCGGTGGTGCTGTAAGAATTATGTTTCTGGACTTCTCTAGCGCCTTCAACACCATCCAACCTCTGTTCTTTAGGGACAAGCTGACAGAGATGGCAGTAGATTCACACCTGGTGTCATGGATCACGGACTATCTTACAGACAGACCTCAGTATGTGCGTCTCGGGAACTGCAGGTCTGACATTGTGGTCAGCAACACAGGAGCGCCGCAGAGGACTGGACTTTCTCCGGTCCAACATACATTGGACTTCCAATACAACTCGGAGTCCTGCCACGTGCAAAAGTTCGCTGACGACACTGCTATCGTGGGCTGCATCACAAGTGGGTAGGAGGAGGAGTATAGGAACCTAATCAAGGACTTTGTTAAATGTTGCGACTCAAACCACCTACACCTGAACACCAGCAAAACACAAAGAGCTGGTGGTGGATTTTAGGAGGACCAGGCCCCTCATGGACCCCGTGATCATCAGAGGTGACTGTGTGCAGAAAATGCAGACCTATTAATACCTGAGAATGCAGCTGGACAAACTGATGAGGAAGACAGGCTCTATTGTAGGCACAGAGCTGGACAGTTGGCAGAGTGACGGGCGCTGAGCAGACTCCTGTCAATCATGGAGAATCCACTGAACAGGATCATCTCCAGACAGAGGAGCAGCTTCAGCCACAGACTGCTGTCACCGTCCTGCTCCACTGACAGACTGAGGAGACCCCACAATATGCGACTCTTCAATTCCACCCGGGGGGGGGTAAACGTTAACATTATACAAAGTTATTGTCTGTTATACCTGCATTGTTATCACTCTTTAATTTAATATTGTTCTTTATCAGTATGCTGCTGCTGGAGTATGGGAATTTCCCCTTGGGATTAATAAAGTATCTATCTATCTATCTATCTATCTATCTATCTATCTATCTATCTATCTATCTAAGTTCTCAGTCAAGGGTCTCAATACTTGTGTCAAAGTCATATTTCATTTTGTTTCTTTGTATAGAGGGTGGGGTATAAAGTTCGCCCACATTTCGTCTGTAGTGAGGGGTAGATAGGTGGGGTAGGTGGTCTCATTCGGTAGGTTCGGCTCTACCGTTTTCAGTACCCATCATGAGTTGGACCGGTAAACATCAGGTCTTTGTTGTTCAAGCATATTATGAGAACAATCGTTCCATGATAGCGACACAGAGAGCGTTCCATACACGCTTCAAGCTCAGTTGAAATGTATCTGTACCAGATCAGAAAACGATTTTGCTATGGCTTTCTAACCTTCGGGCAACTGCATCCACACTGTAAAGAAAATCACCTGGTAGATCTAGGACCGTTAGAATGCCAGAAAATGTGGAAGCAGTAAGAACATCCATTCAGCAATCACCAAGGCGTTCCGCTCGTAAGCATTGCCATGGCACTGGGTGTTCTGCATGGCGATTTAAAACTGCATCCTTACAAAATGATGTTGGCTCAAGAATTGTGTGAGAGAAATCATACCAACCACAGAGCCCTAAGTGAGGAAATTCTTGAACGGGTTCCCGCTGCATCTGTTCTTCTGAGGACCGATGAGGCTCACTTCCATATCAGTGGAGCCATAAACAAGCAGAATTTTCACTACTGAGATGAACATAATCCTCATGAACTCCACGAATGACCGACTGCTCCACTCTCCTCGCGTAACTGTTTGGTGAGCGGTTGCCACCTTTGGTGTGTTCGGCCCGCACTTTTTTGAGGAAGGTGGTGCAACAGTAACTGTGACCTCCGACCGGTACGTTAAAATATTGGAGACCTTCCTGCGCCCCAAACTGGACGATGTGGACACAGAACATGTGTGGTTTCAATAGGACTGGGCCACAGCTCTCACAGCACAATGTTTGCTCGGAGTGTTGAGGGAAATGTTCCCCGGGCATTTGATCTCTTTAAGGGGAGACGTGGGGTGGCCGGCACAGTCAACAGATTTAAGCCCATGTGACTTTATTCTTTGGGGATACTTAATGGAAAAGGTTCTCAAACATCGTCCTCGATCTCTTGAGGATTTGAAGAAAAGGATCAGACAGGAAATCAACGCCATTCCATGACCCGAAGAGTGACAGAGAACTTCAAAATGTAGGAGATCTTTATATCCCAGTATATGAAATCCAATGTCTGTTGTCCGCTTTTCATAAGAGAACTACTTCACAGATTTAGATGGGTTTTCTTCTATAATTTTCTTGAAAATTCTGGTTGATATTGCAACTTCTCTAATTGCACTAAGTATCACAGTTCGCTTGCAGTGACGATTTATTTGCTCGAATCTGAGAGACACAGAGTGGGCCGAGGGGAGGGTGGAAGGGCCCTCCTCACTCACATGCCAGCCTCAGGGTGTCTACCTTACCTCCGCTTAGCTAGCTAGCAAACGAGAGAACTACTTCACGGATGTAGATGGGGTTTTTTCTAAAATTTGCTTGAACATTCCAGTTGATTTTGCGACTTCTCTCATTGCGCTAAGTATCATAGTTTGCTTGCAGGAGCGACATATTCACTCTAATCCGAGACAGAGGCTGCAGGCCAAGGGGAGGAGGTAGTGTGACGTTGGGAGTGGGGAGGCAGGAAGGCCCTCCTCTCTGTCCTGTTTCACTACTAAGTGGGCGGGTAGTTTTTAATAAATTTGCCAAATTTTCCCATTTTCACTTCACTTTTCACAGTGTTGCTTGATGAGGGAAAAAAATAATCTAAATGATTTTAGCACAAAACTGAAACAAAATTTTAAAAAGAGTGAAGGATTCTGAAAGCCTTCCAAATCCACAGCACATATAAATATGCAGTAAAGCTGGGGAGTCACCAAATGATTCGACACCACTGATGGTCCACAAATGCGCTCGGTCAGTGCCAGTGTGACGGTGACTTGGGACCAGTGGAATGTACAGTTTAGACGCTTAATTAATTAAATGACATGAAACCAGTAAAGTGACATCAAAACGCGCAGAGACAAATGACACGTGTGCTGAAGGAGGGTGCCATCTCTGAACCTCTGCAGAGGATCGTACAGGACACTGGCAACTCGTTTACACTTCCGGCACTTCATAATTGGTGCCGTGTGGCTTAATTCAGTTTTTCCATCCCTTTTGTTTCTTTGTCTTTGTTCACCTTTCAGCACGGAGAGGTCCCCTGAACTAAGGGAACTTGTGCTGTTCAGCATTTCCTTGCTATTTATTATATTCTGTGCCATGGTAATTGTGTTTGTTTCATATAATTCATGTCTAAAGTGTTATTTTTGCTGTCTCTGTTTAATTATGCTGTGCACTTGTTGTCAGACTACAGCGTGTGCGATCTGCCCGATGACAAAGCACATTCTGTAGCTACACGGCTACACCTGAGGTTATACTTTTTAACTCTTTTGAGGCAGACATTTTCAGAAAAATGAATTATTTTTTTGTTCTTTTTTTCCTTAATTGATGCAAATGCACAAAACACACATCTGACAAATGTCTAAAATGTATGAATGCTCTCTATGTGATAAGTTTGACCCTCATGATACCAACAAAGCGACCAGCAAGTCAGGCAGAGGAAAGCAGACGCCTCAAGTGCCTCGAGTGCCTGAAGTGCCAGTGCCTCGGTCTGTGACATGGCCTCCACTGTCATCTAGTGGAGAAAACAAAAACTCCAATGTAGACAGCTGTTACGGTGTATTTCATGTTGTATTGTCATTTTAGTGTTCATTTTTATGTAGCGAGAGGTCAAGCAAGATGACCCCTTTAATTGGCTAACTAAAAAAATTACAATATGTAGGCTTTCAGGTCAACTCAGGCCCCTCCTTCAAGATAGATGGAAGAAATACAGAAACTGGAGTTCCCTGTGTTTATATACTGTACACACTAACACAGATATAACATTGAGAAACCTTCCAGTGAGACAACTTAAATGTAAAAAATTAATAGACCTCCTCAGGCTAAGATGCATTTAGCAAGAGAGAAGAACAATGTATGGTCAAGATCTTTGGATAAGATGACTGTCCACCAAAGTCTTTTGAAGTTTCTGATGAGTTTTCCAATACTATGGGGGTCTGTAGTCAGGTTGTCTGTGTCAGTCTGAGAGATGCAAATAATCCTCATACCTGGCCATAAGACCCATGTCTCTATTTACACCATGTTATAATTTATTACATTTTCACAAGAGTTTGACTTCCAATTCTTTTCTCTCTTGCTGTGTTCTGAAGTTGGCCATAAGCCCTGTGACTTTAAAGTCCATCTCAATAGTTCATTGATCCTTGCGGCAACATTTTAAATTAACATTAATTAGTATGTAGGTAATTCTGCTCTTAAAATGACTTCAATTCTTGTCAAACGTGATTTTCTTCTCCTTTGTTTCTGGAGAGGGAAAAGCGGTGGAGGTGTTAGGAGTTAATGAGGTGAGTGGCAAAGTTACTCCCTAAATTTCCATCCACACCATTTACAATATTCTGGTAGGGTGTAGAATTTCCAATGAATTTTTTGAGCTTCTGATTCTTCTGAGCTTAATGACATATGATACCCGTTGTCACACATGTGCACCCAAGGGACAGCTTAAAGGCTCTGGTGGTGGTAATTCCTCACCAGTCCACTGGGTGGAGCTGTATTCAAATGGCTCTTCTCTTCCTGCCTGTACAGACTGACACACCTCTTCCAGTCTGGTTGGCATTTAGCCAGAAGTGTCACCATCTTGGATAGTCTGAGCTGTTTGCCTTGGGTTGCCATTTTAAGTATAACCTTTTTGGGATTATTTTTGTTTTCTTGAACTTGATTCTGTGCTACATTTTTCTATACAAATAAATTCCTTCATTTATAAAGATTCTTCCTTGGCCTATAGTCTCTCAACCCTGAGGTTTGGCAATACACTGATTTTTTGAACATTTAAATTATATTTGAGCTTGAAAGACCAAAGTCTGCTTGTGGAGTTTTGGGTCTGGTTGCCTGGGGTGAGGCCTATTTTGGGGTCAGAATCAATGACGTCCTTGACTGGCTTGTGTGATTTTGAGGTATTATCACACTCTTTAATCATTATGTGCTGCTGTCTCAAAACACTTTCCCATTTAGTTTAAGTTTATTGGGGATCAATATTATACTATCTATCTATCTACCTATCATATAGTGCCTTTCATATCATCTATTATATAGTGCCTTTTATGTCTATCTATCTATATATCTATTTATCCATCCACCCATTATCCAACCCACTATATCCCAACTACAGGGTCACGGGGGTCTGCTGGAGCCAGTCCCAGCCAACACAGGGCGCAAGGCAGGAAACAATCCCTGGGCAGGACGCCAGCCCACTGCAGAGCTATCTATCTATCTATCTATCTATTCTATAGTGCATTTCATATCTATCTATCTATCTATATAATCCTGCCTACTATACCAAAATCTATCTATCTATAATATAGTGCCTTTCATATCTATCTATCTATCTATCTTGGCGTTTAGCCAGAAGCACCGCCATCTTGGATAGTCTGAGCTGAGACTCGCACTTTTTTTTTTTGCTGAAAAGCTCCATTTATTTTACCTTATAATACACAGGGTCATGGTGTCACCCCAACTTTTTATCTTTTTCTTGTCCTCTTTTACACCATTTACTCACTCCATTCTCTTACTGTTTACCCCAGGAAACAATTTTTTTTAACAAGAAAAAAATATTACGTGTGACAGAAAGATGTAAATGTGAAAATGTCAACATAAACACAGTGGGAAAGGACAGTCAAGTGTCCGCTTCCATACTCATGCAGATTTAGTAAGTCCTTCATGTGAAGTGTGACTGGAGCTTTTATTCAAACACACAGCAAACTTCACAACTTCCTAGTTTGTCTGCCGTACTCCAGAGATCGACCTTCAGTTTAAAAGAACTCAAAGACGTCTTCTTCGGGGAGCGTTCAGCTGAAGAGAGACGGTAGCCGTGGCAGGACAGGACAGAGAAAGGACAAAACAACTGTTACGTGATCCGGCTGTAACGCCTCCAAACAACAACAACGTGCGATTTGTGCCTTATGAGCTACCGTCGACCACTCACCTTCAACTGGTAATTGTCAGTCAATGGAGACTGTGCATCTGTCAGATTTGAAACCAGTTTGACAGTGGGTTTCTTCTGTTAGTGAAGCAGCATGAAAGAAGGAGGGTGTAGTACGATCAGTCACAAAATATACAACGTCATGCATCCGAGTCGGAGGATCTGCTTGCGGGCTCAATCAAGGTATATAATAACCTGTCGGGATGAGATGGGATGCTTTTGCTAACATTCTCTTCTCCTTCTGACCCAGCGGAAGCACTTAGCCCCGCCCCTTCCAGCTCCCCACCTATAAGAACCCTGGCTGCCTGGAAGGAGGCGTTTTCTTAGCAAGAGAAACCCCCACGCAAACAGAGCCTGAACCTGCAAATTAGAGACGAGCCTTTTTTATTAATTTGAAGGCCCGAAGGTCAGGCGCCTAATCACCATGAGGTGTTTCTTTTTAATTCAAACATTTTTGTTAATTTAAATGGGACAATCCAGTTGGCGGCCCAGCTTTTATTTCAAGACCTGACATTCCTTTAGCAATAGACATACAGGACCAGAAAAGAAATCTAACAAAAAAATTGGGATCAACTGGACGACGACTCAGGAAATGGTAATCCTTTGGATCTGGGATGCATCCATTGTGTCTTGTTCTTCTGGCAGAACAAGATGATGACAAGGTTCCGTGGTTTTGTTCAGAAAGATGATACTGTTACTGATGCATTTTAATCGTACCAGGCCATGTATTAGAATTACTTATAACCATTGCTTTGAAGTCTGTCATCAGGATCAGCTAGTGTATCTTTTAACCAGTACTCAGTAATGCCTCCACATCAGAGGACTGGTTTGATGTTCTTATAGGCAAGTAGGGCTGGTGCATTAGCCCTTATGACTTAATGATGTTTATTCAGATGGAGCTGAAGAGTAGTGATGTGCGTGTTCATCCTTATATATAATTTGATGCTATCCGTATGTATGGTGTTCACATCAATACCTCGACTCAATACAAATGCAATGGGACTCTGCCTCTGTAGTCAGAACATAACGTGACAAACGCGGACGCAGTATTGCATGATTGGCTAAGAATGTCCGAACACTTCAGTGACGCCGCTGGACGGCCGAGTATAGTAAGTCGGTGTTGGTTGGCTGTATGACCATCAACATCAAGTGACTCCGTGAGAACCCTAACTACAAAGAGGACTGTTTCAATTATGTGAGGTAGAATGCCCAGAGGAGACTGGGCGGTCCCATCGCCTGGACCCCCTGCAGTTTTTTTTTTTTTCTGTTTTTTCTGTCCACCCTAGCCATCGGACTTTACTCCTTTTCTATGTTAACTAATGTTGTCCTATTTTAATTTCTTATTTTGTCTTTTATTTTCCTTTTCTTCATTATGTAAAGCCCTTTGAGCTACTTTTTGTATGAAAATGCGCTATATAAATAAATGTTATTGTTGTTGTTGTTGGTTCGAGCAGATAACAGCAAGTTCGGTTGGTTTTTGGAACGTTGGTTTGGTGGGGCGTTCTTTCCAGGACTAACATTGTTGACTGACTTAAACCCTTCGACAGCTCCGGAAACCGTAATTAATTTAGAACGTATCGCCATTTGCTTTTTACGTTGAAATCTATCTTTATGGCAGTTCAGTTTTGGCATCCGTCCTTCTGACATCTATTGGTAAACTGAGTAATGACGGCTGGGTATTAACAACGGGCACTGTTTACATTTTAGTCGATCTCAGATCTAAAATGACCTCGCCAACATAATTATTACTCCAAACTCTGATTAGAGTCGTAAAATACGGTTTGTTCTGAAAATTTGTTTGCCAGGGAAAAAAATCAAATGAGGTGCGCCAAAGAGCTGAGTTCACGTCGTTTAAACAGGAAGCTCTTCACTACATCGGCCGAACAAATCAGTGCCATGATAACAAAAATCATTTCAAGGACTTAAAAAAACAAATAATTCTTTGCAGAAAAAGTATGGATTTCACAAACGTAGAATTTGTAGCCCGATTCGATCGGGCTCCCAGTCGCTAGTACTAATATAAAAGCAAGTTAGTTGGCTAGCTCAATGGATGAATTTCAGCCGGTTTTTCAGAATGGTTACTATGTGTTTACACATGAAATCAATAAATGAATGGGAATTAATGTGCAGAGAAACCTTAAAACAACGCGTCTGCCTTTTTTTTCTGTTGGAGTAACAGTCGGCCCCTCAGGCTCTCGGCAGGTGGCTCTTGTTAGTCCACGGGTGCAGATTTATTGCCGTATTAACTCACAGCGCACTGACTCTCCCCGATTCCTGCCAACTACGCTAAGTGAAGTCTGCATCCAGCCCGATCCAACCAGTGGTCTGCCGTTACTGAGAAAAAGGTATTGCAGTGAATACACAAAAACAAATAAACAAGTAAATCCGAGTAAAGCGATTTGCACTTACTGCATCTTGTCTCGAGCACTTTGTCTACACGTCTACATGTGATTGATTGGAACACACAAAGAACAAACCAGCGTCTGAAGTAACACGACGTCCGGAGCGTTTTTGAGCGTCAGACATCAAGCTGCTGCTCATAATTCTTTGTCGACTGTCACAAGGATTTCTACTTATTTTCTTCTTCTAACTCATAAAAAATAAATAAATAAATAAATAACATATCCTCAAGCGTGGAGCCTCCGACTTTTTCCTTTTTTTTTCAGCCACATAACTTGTCAATGCTGTTTGTAATTATCAGTTCATTTGGGAATAAGGGATTTTCCTTAAAAAAAAAAAAGAATTGTTTTGCTCTTAGATGAAACCACATCACAGAGCATCCAACATAAATCTTTATTGTATCTTCAAACCAAGAAAATGGAAATTTTTTAAAATAAGGCGCCGCCGATAAAAAAAAAAAAAAAAACAAGCAAAAAAAAAGAAAGAATGAAATCCCTTGGGAATTACTGGGCAATTGGAAGATAACATAACAGTGTTTGTTTGTCTTTCAGAAATGTTTTTCTTTTATTGTTGAATCATAATTTTAAAAAAAGGTAATTTATTACGACACTGTTTTTGTTAAATAAACTTCTGTGGCGTCTCGTTTGAAGAAGAAGGGCTGCAAGAGTCCTGTTTTAATCAGCAAACTCTGATATCCTCCGTGTTAAATATCAAATAGCACCGTCTTTACAAAATAACAAGAAGGGGAGTTAAGTGTAACGTCCCCCCGAGGGCGGTTGATACCCGTGACTCTTATGGAAAAGCTCAAGTCAACTCCGTGGAGCGCGCACGTCAGCGCTTTTAGTCTCATCTTCCTATTGACTCTCATTAGTTCTTATTCTGCCAGACTCAATACAACTCGGAGTCCTGCCACGTGCAAAAGTTCACTGACGACACTGCTATGGTGGGCTGCATCAGGAGTGGGCAGGAGGAGGAGTATAGGAACCTAATCAAGGACTTTGTTAAATGGTGCGACTCAAACCACCATCACCTGAACATCAGCAAACCAAGGAGCTGATGGTGGATCTTAGGAGGCCCAGGCCCCTCATGGACCCCGTGATCATCAGAGGTGACTATGCAGAGGGTGCAGACCTATAAATACCTGGGAGTGCAGCTGGATGATAAGTTGGACTGGACTGCCAATACTGATGATATGTGTAAGAGAGGACAGAGCCGACTATACTTCATTAGAAGGCTGGCGTCCTTCAACATCTGCAATAAGATGCTGCAGATGTTCTACCAGACGGTTGTGACGAGCGTCCTCTTCTACACGGTGGTGTGCTGGGGAGGCAGCATAAAGAAGAGGGACGCCTCACGCCTGGACAAACTGGTGAGGATGGCAGGCTCTATTGTAGGCATGGAGCTGGACAGTCTGACATTCGCTGAGCAGGCTCCTGTCAATCATGGAGAATCCACTGCATCCACTGAACAGGATCATTTTCAGACAGAGGAGCAGCTTCAGTGACAGACAGACTGCTGTCACCATCCTGCTCCACTGACAGACTGAGGAGACCCCACACTATGCGACGTTAACATTATACAAAGTTATTATATTGTCTGTTATACCTGCATTGTTATCACTCTTTAATTTAATATTGTTCTTTATCAGTATGCTGCTGCTGGAGTATGTGTATTTCTCCTTGGGATTAATCTATATCTATACAGTATGTTTTAAAGAAGCAGACTTGTGTGGTACCCGTCACCATCACCTTTTGTCTTATCCCGGTTGAAGTCTTTGCCAGCCTGGTTGGGTTTCTGCAGGTCTTCCTCCTTTTCTACTAATAGCTCTGTATCATTTTCAAATCACAGATCCTTAAGGGTCATTCGTTGTATCACCAGATTTTCCATTTGTCACACACATGCGCTTGGGAGACAGTTTTACCGGCTCAAATACTGGTATGTTCCTGCCAGACCAGGGGATGGCGCTGCCCATTAACTCTTTTCCCTCTTTCCCTGCAGAATAACCGATGAAACCTTCTCATAAAACCATAAAAGCCATTATCGTGGTGTGAATTTCCCCTTGGGATTAATAAAGTATCTATCTATCTATCTATCTATCTATCTATCTATCTATCTGATTCAGTCTACGTACCCTTTGCCTGTTTTCTTTAAGGGTAAGTGTACTCGTCAAGTTTGTTACCAGGTTGGTCTACTGTCGCACTTTAAGATTAAGACACACATACATAGCTATACGCATACACAGAGACCCTAAACCACAAAATTACCGTATGAAAGACGTATATGCAGCACATTATTCCCTAGCACTTTAACCCACATAAGTACCGTATGAGTAACACATGCACAGCCCGCTTTCCCTGGTACTCTAAGAGACTTACGTATCATCATCAACGTGTGATGTTTTAGATACTGCATATACTCAATATATTGAAACCTGAAAATCGATCATAAAATCAGACCCTGACTTATACGCCCGTTCAAAAATGAAATAATTTTTTTTTAATCTTCTTGCCTCCTCCTCTCCTTGGCCTATAGTCTCTCAACCCTGAGGTTTGGCGATACACTGAAATTTTGAACATTTAAATTATATTTGAGCTTGATAGGCCAAAGTCTGCTTGTGGAGTTTTGGGTCTGGTTGCCTGGAGTGAGGCCTATTTTGAGATCAGAATCAATGACGTCCTTTACTGGCTTGTGTGATTTTGAGATCTTATCACACTCTTTAATCATTTTGTGCTGCTTTCTCAAAATACTTTACCATTTAGTTTAAGTTCATTGGGGATCAATAAGATACTATCTATCTATCTATCTATTATATAGTGCCTTTCATTGCTATCTCTCTATCTATTATATAGTGCCTTTCATATCTATCTATAATATAGTGTCTATCATATCTATCTATCTATTATATAGTGCCTTTCATGGCTATCTCTCTATCTATTATATAGTGCCTGTCATATCTATCTATTATATAGTGCTTTTCAGCTCTGTTGTTTGTGAGACTATTATATGTATCTATAGTTTATATAGTACTTATTATAATATTTTATATTGTGCTCTTCATATGTATCTGTGTTTCATATAGTGCTGTTCAAACCTTCCAATCCATTACCATGGATGAACTGGACCCCTGTTCCCTTACCTAGCCAGGAGGCCATTATAACGGGTGGTCAGGAAGAGCGGTGTGGCATTTCCTGCTTCAGTGACAGACGGTGTGACAGTGCAACAGACAGTTGTCAGATTTAGAAGTGTTGGAGTCAGGAGTGGAGGAGGACAAAGCTCACCTGGGAAATATGTGAAACTGAAAAATGGCCGTCCTTTCATTGTACATATAGGTGGAGCCCTCTTGTGCCTTTTCAGAGCATCGTGGCAGACTGAAGAAATCTAACAGAAAGCTTCCTTTTATCATATAGGTTAATTTACATAACACATTTCAATATATGTTTATTTTCACCTAGCAGTTTTAAATAAATGATATACTAGAGAAACACACCTTTGAATTAGAAATGAGGTAAACTCTCAAACTCATTAAACATTAAAATTCTTAGATATAAGAAATAAGACTTCTAATATGTAAATCATTATCACAGAACAAAGCACAAGTTTAATTGTTATATGTGATCACATTTTTTCCCCATAAGGGTGTTTTTGGCGAGTTTTACCCTGGTCGTCTTAGATAGTAAAGGTTGGGGGGCTGTCAAAAGGCATGTTCTTTTCAAGCTCATTGCGGCACTCCTTGTGTGAGTTTGGCTTATACAAAAATAAATTGTATTGTATTTTCTAATGTAAAATCTGCTGGTACAAATGAAGTCAAGATGTCTAAGTTTAACAGACAGGCAGTTTCAAGCACTTTGTTTTCTCCTCTCTTACACAGGTAACAGCATAAATGTACAAACACCTGATAGCTCTTGCTCCTATGTATATCTTTCCTCGTATCGTCTCGCGTCTGAACCTCACATGATTGACGCGTTCCCGTTAAACCTTCTTCTCAGGCTCTGTCATTTCGAGGTACCCTGCTCGCTTCCTGTCCGCTTTTCGAAGTCGACTTTCCGCGAGTCCCCCACACTTTTATTCCTCTTCATGTGTCTCTTACTTCCTTTTTCGATCACATCACCAAAACCAAACTGACCAATCACACCAAAGGCAAACTGGCCAATCAGATTACTCAGAGGGACTGGAGACACACTCAGGCCTAAGAGTTTTATTATATAGTAGATAGTGCCTTTTATTTATAATGACTATTTGGTGCTTTTCATTTCTATCTACCTAGCAGTTTATATTTATAGTGTTTTTGATATCTTTTTGTCTGCAACATTAAAAACAGCAGCATTTCTGCAGATAAATGTAGTGCTGTGGCATCTGAATCTGACGTGTAAATGGATTTTGTCACATCTGCTGCCTTCAGTTATCTTTAAGTTTGTAACCCGGGGATGTCAGCTCCAGCACACCAGAGACTTTACTATCTGAATATGACATTTACCTTTTTACCTCAAGCAGTCAGGAGTACGTTGCCAGCCCAGATGATACCAACAGAAGTCGTCAGTCTGTTTATAGTCTGGAGACCTCGGTGTCACCCCTGCTGCATAGTCACTGGTGGATGATCTGCCTCGATGTCTTGCTTTTACCGGCAGCGATACTCTATGAATCCATAGAATGTCATAGCCAAAAGGTGAATATTTCTTAGTCAGACATCGAAAAGTATGAAGTCCTTAAAGAGTCTGACGGGGGAAGGAAACTGCACGGTAGTCTAACTCTATCTCCATGATGCATCAGTGATTTGCATGAACAGGACCGAGAGTCAGTTTCATCCGAGTCAGCATGCCATTTACATTGCAATTTCCCGAAAGAGAAATAAAAAGCCACATTCTGCATACAAACAAATTAAACAAATCACATAAACATAATACATTTAACAAGCACGCTTTTGCGTTTATCTAATGTTTAAGTTGACGTGCTGTCTATGAAAGGCGAGAGCTGATCGGTTGTGAGATGTCCTTCCCCTGGAATCCTCTTTGACACTCCAGTCTGGGCATTTTGCATGCATTTATTCCTTTATCTGATTCTTATGTGGAAAAGAAATTGCAGACTTTATGCGTATGTGAAAATTTAAAAACAGGAGCAGATCATTAAGCCCCTGAGGTTCTGTGGGTGAGTTTACTGCTACTGTAATTTAACCCTCATTCAAATATTCCTAAAAATTACAAAGGAATTGGCAAAATAAAATGTAAGCATTAAAAAGCTATAGTAATTAATGCAAATGTTTAGGAATTTCTTAGAAATATTTGTTGCTATATAGATAGCTATGAAGGAATATTTGGCACAAAATAAATAAATAAATAAATGAAAACAGATTGTGAAATTCAGGTCACACTTTGCAAATCTCCGGTTTATGATTTGCAGATCCGCCTGTTTGCAGGTTTGTGTCAGCAATAATTCGAAGGAAATTGTTTTGTGAATTTTGCAGCAATCCACTATCACCACTCTAATCACATCTAATAACGCTGAGACATCGCTAATCTGAAGTCTTGCCCACCGGTAAGCGGTGGCGGTGACAAAGCAGCACTCATCTGTAATTTGTTTCAGTTAAAAGTTATTTTGAGGCGGAAGAGTCACAAATTCTTTATTCAGCTTTTATTTTGAAAGGACTGCCTTGTGTGATGAGAAGACTGGAAGGACTTTTATTGTGAAGCAACTTTTTACAGGAAGAATACCCTCATGTGGAGGGTAGAGGAAAAAAGAAGAGAAAAAAAAAAACTTGAAAAAGAAGCCACTGGTGAGAAGATGGGAGATCCTCCATCTTTACAAAACAGGCCTGTAATGTGTTACATTCGACATATCGAAGGAGGTAAACTTTTATCGAAAATTCCAACGTAATTATGGATTTTAATTGGCATGAAAAAACATCAAGATAATTCGCTTTATGGATTATGTTCACTGGATGTTTTCAAACTTTAAAAAAAGGAAAAGCCACCAATATTGTTAGAGACCAGTGTGACCAGTCTTACCCATTGGATTACAGTGGATTAATGTTCTCGTCCTGCACCCGCCTGTGTCACGTGATTTCGTCTGGCTTGGAAAACGTTTTCCTCTGGGAGCGCTCCCAACGTTCAGAGATCTTCATCGTGGTAAGAAAAACTTTCCTTTATAAAGAAAAAAGTGTTTGCTTCTTTGCTTTGTGGAAGTTTTGAAAATGATGGGTTTGTTTTTCTTTGGTTTATTCTAATCTATTCTTTTGTTTCGATATTCCTGTTTATTATCGTTTGTGATGTGAATATTAATTCTCACTACATTTGGCTTTATTATGCGGTATTTAAAGTATGTAAAGCTATTTCTCCTCCTTTTAACATCCCAGAATTTAACTTTGGTTGTTTAGTAGCTCAACTTGTTGTAGGTGGTGACTGTTGATCATTGCAGTCTTGTGATTTATTGCAGAATGGACTGTTAATCCCAGCAGCCTCGGGAGTACGGCGCCATTGGCAGCTTCAGCAGTTGCTCTGAGGGCTGCTGGGTGAAACTAATAAAGTACAACTTTAGAGTGGTGAGAGTGGATTGTTACAAAATAATTTTCATGTAATCATTGCTGACAAAACCCACAAATAGGCGGAATCCGCAAATCAAAAATTGGAGAATCACAAGGTCTGACCTCGTAAAACAAGATAAACTGCAACTTTTTAAAGCAAACCATTAGATCTTCAGGTGTATTTTGTTTCAATGCTTCACTGCAAAATTGGATTACACTTTTCTTCAGACTGGTGTCTTGCTCTGTGTCCACTTGTTGATGTGATTTCGTCTGGGTTGGAAAATGTCTTGACCTGTGGAGCGCTCCCAACTTCTGCAAATCTTCACATACATCACCATCACAGTAAGGGAAAACTTTACACTATAAAGGAACTGTTACTTTGCTTTGTGGAAGTGTTATAAATGTTTTTCTTTGGTGTATTCTAATATATTTTTTTGTTTTGATATTCCTGTTTATTATTTGTTTGTGATGTGAATATTAATTCTCACTATATTTGGCTTTGTCACACGGTATTCAAAGTATATAAAGCTATTTCTCCTCCTGATAACATCCCAGAATTCATCTTCTGTTGTTTTGTAGCTCAATTTCTTGTAAGCTCTGATTGTTGCAGTTTTGTGACCTATTGCAGAAAACCACAAATGCAGTGCTACTAAAATGGACTACAAATCCCAGCAGTCTCGGGAGTACGGCACCATTGGGCAGCTTCAGCAGTTGATGTGAGGGCTGCTGGTGAAACAAGATAAAGCACAACTTTAGAATGGTGAAAGTGGATTGTTACAAAATTCGTAAAAAAACTATTTTCATTTAATTACTGCTAAAGAAACCCGCAAATCAAATACCAAAGAATGACAAGATCTGACATCATAAAATAAGATAAAGCGCAACTTTAAAAGTGAGCCATAAGATCTTCGGCCGTATTTTATTTCACAGCTTCAATGTTTAATTGAATGTTTAATTCTGTGTCCACTTGTTCATGTGATTTTGTCTGGGTTGGAAAATGTCTTCACCTGTGGAGCACTTCCAACTCCTACAAATCTTCACGTACATCGTCATCACGGTAAGAGAAAACTTTACTTCATAAAGGGACTGTTTCTTTGCTTTGTGGAAGTGTTAAAAATGATAGACTTGTATGTCTTTAGTTTCTCTAATCTATTCATTTGTTTCGATATTCCTGTTTATTATCTGCTTGTGATGTGAATATTAATTCTCACTACATTTGGCTTTATTACACTGTATAGAAAGGTATGTGAAGCTATTTCTCCTCCTTTTAACATCTCAGAATTCAGCTTTAATTGTTTTGTAGCTCAGTTTCTTGTAAGTGGTGATTGTTGATTGTTGCAGTTTTGTGACCTATTGCAGAAAACCACAAATGCAGTGCTACTAAAATGGACTGCAAATCCCAGCAGTCTCGGTAGTACGGCACCATTGGGCAGCTTCAGCAGTTGATGTGAGGGCTGCTGGGTGAAACAAGATAAAGCACAACTTTAGGATAGTGAGAGTGGATTGTTACAAAACTCGTAAAAAAACAATTTCCATTTAATTTTTGCTGACAAAACCCACGAATAGGCATAGGCACTTCATAAAGGAACTGTTTCTTTGCTTTGTGGAAGTGTTAAAAATGATGGACTTGTTTTTCTTTGGTTTATTCTAATATATTCCTGTTTATTATCTGTTTGTGATGTGAATATTAATTCTCACTACATTTGGCTTTATTACACGGTATTTAAGGGTATGTAAAGCTATTTCCCCTTCTTATAACATCCCAGAATTCAGCTTTTATTGTTTTGACCGCAAATAGGCAATCATAAGGTCTGTCCTGGTAAAACAAGACAAAGTGTCAAGCAGGTCAGAAGAGTGAGGGTCAGGTATGATGCCACTTCAGGGTGAGGCACTGGCAGAAAAGACCTAGATAGACAAAACCCCGGGGTTAGACTATCTACTGAAACACCTCACAGTGATTTTCTATCCCAACAAGCAAAGGGCACAAGGACGAGTCTTCAGTCCAACACAAGGGACATTTCAGCATCACCAGCCCACCTAAACCCCACCGCACCTGGAAGGAAACATGCAAACTCCCCGCAAGATGAGAACTGCCGGTTGCTTATTGCAGTGCTGCCACTACACAGCCATACAGGGTGGTCCAGATCTAATTATGCAACTCTTAATGCAATGCAGGAAAACAATACAATTTCGGGTGATTGGCGCTACCAGTCTGGGCAAACATTTTGTTGATTTGGGAGATCGTGTTCCTATGCACTGCAGGCGGTCCAAATTCCTCCAACATCCTGCATTGCACGTTGTTATAACGTAATGAAAATTGCATAATTAGATCTGGACCACCCTATAGTCGTAATAATGTTGTAATGGCCTGCGTTAGTACATTAGTAATTGACTTTCCACAAAAAGTAAATCATTTTCTAAATTGAGCCTTTGAGACAGAAGCCACGTGGGATTGTCAGACGCAACTTGTTCAACTATTGATACACCTGAATAAAGAGACCAACTCATCATCCAGCGAGAGAAAAATACAATAACTGGGTCTGGGAATAGTTTTTCTCAAATGAATAAGTGGAACGTACTGTAAGTCGAGGACTGCTGGAGCAGACATAGGCAGACCCTTAGTTATAATTCCCATTTGCTCTAAATCACTTTATGAGGATAAAAACAAAAAATCAGTTAGCAGCAACTTAAGAAACCAAAGAGGCCGTGCTGATTAGCTGCGACTTGTCGATGTCAGCGGGCTTTCTCTGCTCATAATATTTCCTGTTAATGACTGAGGAAACGTCGTCCTTCTGGAAGCGGCGATGCACAGCAGGATCCTCTGCGTTTCTCCCTCATTACCTAAATATGGCGCTCATTATTAAGGTGGCACTGTTTACCTTTGTAACTCGTACCTCATTTCAAGAAAGCAAATGAATGTAAATTACAACGTGTCCGATCGTAGCATTTAGAAATGTAAGCGACGGATCTCGTGTTGCTGCTGCCCATCTGGAATCCAGATTGGTGGGAAATGAAAATCAAGAGTCCCGTTCCCACTTTCCTCAGTTTGTCCTGTTTAATGTGCTGTTCACTGTGTTCTTATGTGCAAGATAATATAATATGACCAAATTAATTCTGCATCTATAGGATAATAAACTGCACACCTTGTGCTAGCGATGCGCTTGTATCAAAGATTACCTAAGAATAAGTGCAGGGACTCAAAGTTCACTGATGAGGGTTAACGGTAGACCACCAATGACGTGTGGAGCACAGGAGCAGAGCTAGAAATGAGAAGGTTGGAATGTTGGGATGGATGTGTGGAGTTACAAAGAAGGACAGAATTAGAAATGAGACCATTAGAGGGACAACAGAAGTAGGAGACACCTAAGGAGGTGCAGGAAAGAAGGTTGAACTGCTATGGACCCGTGCAGGGGGACAGAAAGTGAGGGAGACTGACATGGAGGTGGATGGATGAAGTGAAAGAAGATTTGACACAAAAGGGTCCAGATGGAGAGGAAGTGTAGGGCCGAGCTGTGTGGAGAAGGTTGAACAAGCATGTTGGCCCCACACAGAAGTGGGAAAAGAGGAAGAGGAAGGTGAAGAGAGATTGCATTTATATAGCACTCCTTTGGTACTGTGTCTCTTCGGAGAATCTTTGGGTACCACTGGTTTGACTTTGTGCTGCTCACAGGGTCCCGAATGAACCACATGACCTGCATTGTTAGGAAGCGTCAGTTTCGGCACTACGACCATGTGAAGCGATTACCTGAGGGTGATCCGGCTCACTGTTGAGGACCAGGCCAAAGGGACACCCACATAACACCTGGCTGCGGCAGATAGAGGGTCATTTCTGGACGGTGGGACTGGACCGTGTATCTGCCTGGGGTGTTGCCAACCAGGATCCTGAGCTATTTCGTCATGTGGTGGGTGTGCCAACGCACTGTACCACTGCCTGCTCCCCAACATCACCTGACCTGACCTTTTCAAGACACTCGGAATGCTTTACATGGAGAGGGGGCAGCCACTTCAACCACCACCAAAGTGTAGCACCCACCTTACTGATGTGATGGCAGCCGTTCTTGCGCCAATATGCTTGCCACCCATTAGCTAGTAGGTGGTTAAGGGGAGAGAGTTAGCCAATAAGGGGATGACTAAGGGTGCCACAATGACCAGGCCATGATGGACAATTTAGCCAGGGCATCGGGAAACATCCAACTCTTTATGAAGGATGCGCAGGGATTCTGTTATGACCACAGAGAGTGAGGACTTTGGTTTTTATGTCTCATGCAAAGAACATCATCAGTTTGTACCATACAGTGTCACCATCTTGGCACGCGTGCATTGGGAACCACACACAGACCACAGGACATGTGCCCCCTGCTGGCCTCACCAACAAAAACCCAAGCTTTCCCTAGATGGTCTCCCACCCGAATCCTGTCCGGGCCCAAACATTCATGTGGATTGCCCGTTCTGAAGTTCAGATGCTATGGCTGCTGGCTTGCTTTAACTCCTGATTATGAAACTTCTATTATTATTATTTTTTTTATTATTAATTACTTCTAAGTTTACTTTTGTTGTCATTAATTATTTTGTACAATTTCTGATGCCATTTTGGTTATTTACAGCTGACAGTAGTTTGTCTTCCCGTCGGCTCCAGTGTTTATGTTAAAACAAACGTCCTCCAGTGTGTTAAGGGCGAGGGTCAGGCTGATGGCTGAGGATGTATGGACTTGCAAAAAAATATCACAGGTAATACAGTGAAAAAAATGTTGTGGTTATTTTAGGCAATTTTTATATATTTTTTGGTGATGAATTCATTTTTCTCCATTTTCACAAAACACCTTTTTTAACTCTCAATTACAGTTTTTTTTAATGTTTCCATACTTGAATTAAATATCGATATTTTATTTTAATGATACTTCATTTACATGTAACATTTTCTAATATTAAAATCTATGTTTATTTTATTTAATTATAATTTTATTTGAAGAAAATAAATGTACATATAATTAGGTCAGACTTAACAAAACAGAATTCAACCCCCACCCGAGTAAAATGTACCTTTAAGACTAAACGATAATTTAATTTAATGATAAGAGGAGAGCTGGAGCTGAGCACAGTGATGAGTCCAAGCAGCACTCAGGACATACAACCTTCTCTTTGTGGGACAGCAGAGCCAAGAACTGACTTTGGGTTCAAAAGGAATGGAGGATCCACAGAATTGGTGGAATTGGTGGATCCACAGAAAGTGCGGCTAGCACTGCGTCATCTTAAGCTTGGTTTAATAAGTGTGGCCAGCAGGGGATGCTCCAGCTCCCCAAACACCTGACACAAAGGCTCAGGCACAAGTATAAAAGCACAAAGAGATTTTATTGTGGGAAACTCTTCAGGTACAGTAAGTGTTTCCCACACACTAAGCAAAATACAGTGTAGGCACAGCATTACCCTGTCTTCTTCTCTCTGCCTTCACTCCACCACGCAAGCGTTGTCCTCCTTCCTCACGACTCGGGCTCCTGGAGCAGTGGCAGGCAGCTCCTTTTATATGAAACCCAGGAGTACTTTTGGTGTCCCATAATAGTGGCCTTGGAAGTACTTCTGAGTTAGACTGGAGCCCAACAAGGTAGGCCTCATTAATCCCCACAGCGCTTCCTGGTGACACCCATGGAAACCAACAGGGCTGAGATAAAGAACTCCAATTCCCATGAAGCCCTGTGGGAATCTGTGGTGCTGCCGCAAACCATAGGGGCTGTCATCTAGTGATTTGGGGTAGAAGACGCCCTGTGCACGCTGTCTCCCCAACATCCCAGTTGGACCAGGGCACCAGCCATCCCTCACATGACATAGTAAAAGACGGAGGTCATTTTAAGTATTTGAGCTGAAAGATTTCGGTTTTGTCTGAGTATTTCTTTCTGGGCCTGATGTTAGGAAACACAATCTCTGATCCAGAACTTGATGGTGTGATGAATGACCTGGAATGAGAGGGCAGGGTGTCATTCAAAAAAGTCACTATTGAGTTTTCGGGTATTTGGTACACTGTACTAACCCCAAAGGTAACAATAAAGATCCAATTTATTAGGAAAATGTAAAAAGAAATGGGTTACGTTTAACGAATCGGGTAGCAACATGAGTGTCAAAGTTTGGTTTGATGGAATGAGGCATAAAATGGGATGTCTGGTCAGCCAAACAGGAACATACAGCCTGTAATCCAGGTTGTTCCGGTCAAACCAGGACGTCTGGTCAGCCTAACCAGAAGGTGAACTCGAGTGTTGAAGTTATCGAACTGTACTTCGATTTTTTTTTTTTTATAAAAAACTCTTCCCTTTAAGGATCGCTTCATAAGTCCAGCATATACTGAATATGGATTTCGAACCACAACACCCATTTTTCTTGGTTAATAAAAACAGGAGGAAAAAAAATAATAAGGAGAAGAAGTGGCTTACTGGATGGAAATTCGTCATTGGCGTAGTTTTGATTTTGCAGATTTAGTAACTGTTACATTTTCGTTTGAAATCAAGTGGCATCACAGCTGGCTATTTTATTCTGGGATGTAATGTGGAAATTGCAAACATCTGCAGTTCCAGTCGTTTTCCTAGAGCTTTGCTTACCTTGCCGGTACAAAATGTTCTTCAGTCTGACACTCCAATTAGCGACGTGACCTTTACATTCATTTTCTTCTCGAGCGCAGAACACTGAAGACAAGTTGTAAGTTCATTAAAATAAAAACGCACCAGAATTCACAAGCTTGCTGCAGGATACAAGATGTACATTTGAATTCCTCAAAATTTCTTTTCCCCTCATTCTAAAACTGAGTCCCCTTAGTCAATGATTGGAAGTGTCACTGGATGAAGAAACACAGAGGATTGGTTGTAACTCTTAAAACTTTTTTGGACAAGGCCCCCTTTTGAAAAAAAAATTTTGACAGGAAATTGAAAAAAATCGAGACTAGTAAGAAAGTCTGCCTGTAATTAACCTGGCATCCAGCGGACTTCAAATGGCATACAATTATTCCAGTGCAAGCTGCAGACGTTCATAACGGCTAATAAAATATTTGGTTATCTCGTAAAACTCAGACTTTGAAACGTAAGAGCATAAGAAATTTGACAAGCGAGAGGCGACCGTTCACTTCATTTGCCGCTCGTTTGTTTAGCTAATTGCCAAGATGTCCCGATATCTCATCCACATCCTTCTTGAAGGTTGACAGCGTTTCTGCTTCAGCTCCATTTTCAACAGACAATGCCATTGTGAAGTTCACAGACGACCTGGAATCAGTCGAGCTGATCCTTTGATGGAGATAAGTTGGCCTACAGAAGTGTACTTGAAGCCCTAGCCTTGGTGTTTGGAGCTTGTGGTCGGAGAGGTCCAGAACAGGAGCCTTTGGAGTTACATAAGTGGTGCCCCACAGTGACCATGGCACACAATCAATATCATTAGACTTTGAGGAAGAGGGGACGTGGTTGATGTGACACCAGAGCACTTGACTTTCATAAATGGTGTCCATAGCATGCAATCAGCTTTATTAAACTTTAAAGAGCGAGGAAGAGGAGGGCAAGACTGGGGTGATTCCTGAGCAGATACCACTTGAGTCTTATAAATGGCGCCCTCAGTGAGTGTAGCAGACAATTTGTACTGTTAGACATTTAAGGATCAATGGAGTTGGGTTGATTCCAATGCACATGCCGGTCGAGTTTCATCAACTTCAATCCTCTATGTTTATAATGAGCACTTAGAATCGAGGAAGAGGGGGGTGAGGTTGGGGTGATTCCGGAGCACATGCTGTTTGGCTTACATAAATGGCACCCTTGGTGTCCTTAGCAGGCAGTCACAATTATTAAAGTTTGAGGAAGAAAGGGGTGAGGATGGGTTTATTCTGGAGCTCGTGCCACTTGAGTTTCATAAATGGTAACCATCAGTGTCCATCACGCTTAATCAGAATTATTAAACTTCAAGGATTCAGGAAGACGAGGGTGGCTAGTTTGGGGCAATTCCAGAGTACATGCCACTCAGGTTATATAAATGGCAACCCTCAGTGTCCAGAACATGCCCCTTAATTCTAATAAAAGTTCATTTGGTTGTTCCAGCATTTCTCGTGCCATTGGAGGTTGTGACAACTGACTAATGACCCAAAAGGGTTAAAAGACACTTAGAAAGTTCACAACTTTATCAAAGTTTGAGTATTCAGATCTCCTTTATGTTGCTCGTGCTTTTTTTTAACATTATCCTTTATTGGTAAGTTTCGACTTGCACCATCCATTTTGACATCTCTGATCATTTCTTTGGCCTGGTTTGGTTTAGATGTCCTGGAAGCTTGAGAGTGTCCACCTAGTGATACGTTTAGCCGACTACACGATTCTCTGCAGAGCCTTACGGTTTCCAAACCTGGCGGCGAACACTTCCCGATGAGATGCTTCCGATGGTCGATAGGTAGAAGCTCTTTGCTATTTGGTAGGGTAGCCTAAAGGCCCTGAGGTGTCTGAGGTGGTAAAGACATTCTTGCCAGTGTGGTTGAGCCAGGTCAGGCCCTCCGTGATGGGGGAGGTATCGAAAACTGTTCACCCGAGGCACCACCACCACCAACACCACCAGCTGAGAGGGTGGTCCTGCCTCTGTTGTTTTCTCCTAAAGTCTACGAAGAGCTCCTTTGCCTTTCTGATATTCAGGAGAAGGCTGTTGCCCTGACATCAGTGTAACAGACTCTCCACTTCACCCCAGGCCAGGCTAGAGATCAGGCCTAGAGATCACTGACGTTTTCGTATTGCTAGCTGTTGTTCAACATTGGCCTCCATTAAAGCCCATTCTATCAGAAACTTCAAACTTTAAGATCCAAAATTTCTTGCGGCTTTCACTACAAATCACATGAGGTAAGTAACAGATTAAATAAAATGAATTTTTGGCCCTTTTGAATAAAGTGAGACTGGAAGTGCGTGGTCATAATTCTATGATGAACTTATTCTTTGCCACACATACTGAGACCTTAGGGCCTTCACTGGATAGGGCCAATGAAGGATTCTCACCAAACTTCATTAATAATTTACTGGAAAGCATCTTGGTTGTATGCAGGGATGTGTGGTCAGGGGAGGCAGGGGAGGCAGAGCCTCACCTGTTATAATGAATAGTAAAAAAATGAATAATCCATCCATCCATCCATTATCCATCCCGCTATATCCTAACTACAGGGTCACGGGGGTCTGCTGGAGCCAATCCCAGCCAACACAGGGCACAAGGCAGGAAAAATACCCCAGCTAGGGCGCCAGCCCACCGCAAAAAACTAATTATGATAACTTAAAATAAATGTGTCCACTGGTCTGTGCTATAAATAGGTTTTCTGTATGATTTCAATCATTTTTATCATTTTTACAGTTAGAATTGGCGCATTTCCTGTTCAAAAACAGGGGAGAAACACGAGGTGTGACAGCAACGAGCCTCACCTCACCTCAGACTGTGCTCTGTCTCTCACACACAGGGTTGATGCGTGCAATTGGCACATGCCTGTCACTGTCTCTCTGTATGCCACCAATAGAAGGTTTTCTGAGACGTTTATTATACACCCTGACTCTCCACAGTCTGGCTAATATCTCTAATGAATGTGTGTGACATATTTAGTCTTGCTGATCGGACATAAAACTGCAGTGAAAAGGCACAAGGTGAGGCAGACAGTACCGTGCCGCCCTGAAGGGGGAGCATGTGAGCCCAACAGGTGCTTATTGCTGCTGTTCTTTTACGCCGAGGCGCCAATAAGTTAGCGACATCAGAAAGTCAAGTGCACTGCAGCGGGCCGTTTTATTTTTATTTTTTGTTCCCACTGACTGCCAAAATGGAAGATTAAGACTTTTAAAACTATTGGAAAATAAGGAGGACTTTTACAAGAAAGTGACAGAGATTTTCGTGGAGAAGAATAGGCACACGGTCTTCATTTACAAATAATGGTAAGATCATAAACGTTTTTCAGTTTTGTACAAAATGGGATCAGACTAAGAAAAAGCAATCCAATAATTAAAAACTACATTTTGACCTTAAATAAAATATTCCTTTGTTTTTCTTGTTATCCTTTTGTTCAACAGTCAGTATTAAAATTGAGTAAGGCATCAGAATTAAAAGCTTTTAAAAATAACTAAATATTTCAATTAAGGTCAAAATTGAAATCTGTTTTTTTTGTTTGTTTGTTTTTTGTTCACCATTCTATACTTTCATTTGTAGTGAATGAGCATGAATTGTGGAATCGCAACGGCAAATTTAGAACACATGGAGGGTGAGGAGTCAATGCGCTCTCTCCGTGTCTCTCTCGCTGCTAGAAATGTAACGTTCTTTCTTAGACAGGTCAGGCACATATTTAGCTATGTGTGTGTAAAGAAAGCTGATGAGATATGAAACATAACCAGTAGTCAATGTGCATGCTAGCTGCCAATTGATTAGTGAATAAGCTACACTTTGGGGTCCATATATTTGTAAATGTGACTCTGAAGAAGTCCGTGCCTCACCGCACGTCACTGGTTGTATGGTACCAGTTACGTTATGGATTGGACAAATGAGCTGTAGCAATCATCCAGAATCTTCTTCTTCTGACGCTTTTCTCACTGGAGGTGGGGGGGGGGTCACCATGTTTGACCAAAGTCCTCCTCAGTTCTCCTCTGTTGAGCACTTACTCGCCTGACGACCTGTTTCTTCCTTAGGTCCCCTTTCACTCAAGTCCATCCACTTTAGCTTTAGTCGTCCTCTTCTCCTCCGCACCGACGCTTGTAGCAATCGCCTTTAATCTCTCACACGGATACGTTTTCAGATTACATTTCTCCGGAGGACGGTTTTTATTGTGCTTTCCCTAAACCAGGAATATTTGGCCCGTTTAGCAAGTTAAAACTGAATGCTCCTTCTCTTACATCAGCAGAAACGTTTGCATCCGTTGTAATTCATTCAAATCAGAGCCTTGCAGAAGTAATTTCAGCTCCTACAAGGTTGGAGCGGGTGGCCAGGAAGATAACCCAGTATTTATGACAGGTAGCTCCAAATGAACAAAGAAGGCGGACGAGAAGTTTGCTCCAAGGTAAAGGCACTTTGATGTAGTATCCCAATCAAAGTGGAGAATTTATAGAATTCATTATTCCGGCAAGCTTTTAACTTTATCTGAAGTCCACATTGACAAACGGGCCTCAGCAGAGAAGACCCAGTAGCTTTGATGTGAGCTTAGGGTGCACAGTAACAGATCTAAACAATCAGGATTTAGAATAAAAAAGAGTGAGAGATTTATTCAAAGAGCTGCTTTCTGGACAGAGAGAGTAAAAAAAAAAACATGACAAGAGAGGAATAAATCTTACACTGAAATCGTTCATGTTGCCTTCTTTTAATGGAATCATTTCAGTTATCTGCATGTGTTATAACATTTGAGGTGGTCCGGCTACCCAGCCTGTCGGTCCCGTGCTTTTTCTCACTTTGGAGCAAATGCCATCGGATGTGAACAAATTTGGTGGTAACCCTGTGTTTTATCTTGGTAGAGTAATATATATATTGCTCTACTTTCCCCTATTGTATTATTAATATGTAGCCTTAGAATGCCTAATCTCACAGACTTACCACTGTATATAACTTATCCCCACCTTCCCTTCTATATCTATAACCTCAGGCAATTAGATGTAGTAAAAAGACAAGCAGGAGTTAAGTTACACATAAAATAATGTATTACTGATAATATTCATAAATAATAACAAAATGCAAAGTACATTTGAATATTGGCAACCATACAACCTGATAAAATGGTGATGTGTAATTCAGGTGGCACACAGACTTGCAGTTACTTAAAATGTCTCTAGTTAAGGCATCGTTGGTGCTCAGCTTTCAGCCACATGTCTGTTCAATATGGCTGCTGAGCTGTGCTCTTCAATGTAATGTCTTCATCATCATATGTGGGTCAGTCAGAGAGAGATGCTTCTTCATATGTGAGTCAGTCAGAGAGAGAGAATGTGGTTGAGCAAGTACATTTATAGATGTTCTCTCCAATTCCTAGAACCAATAGGACATCATGGTACTTGAAGGCCTCTGAGACAAGCCAATTCCAAACAGCCATACCTCAGACCAATGGGTGAAATAGAACATCTTATCTCCTGCCCAACCCCAAGACCATATATTACACTAACCTGGCTTTGTGTGGGAGATCAAACTGGTTTAAGACACATCCCCCCAAATCCTGTCATAAAATTACAAAGAGACAGTCGTAAAAAGGGGGATGGGGGAAGGCAAACATGAATACCTCTCACCACTTGGTTTGCCTAAATTATAAATAAAGACATACAAAACATTTATCAAGTTATATGCAAAATCCTACATCACAACACTCCACCCCGATGAATGTTTTGTACAGTGTCTTTATACACAATGTCTTTAAATTGTTTCAAGAGTCTGATGCATAACTTGTGCATTGATTGGCAGTATTTGCTCTCCCAGTGTTAAAAGTTGTCCGTGACCATTTGTCCATTACATATCTTCTTTATTTCAAAGACAATCTGAAGAACTTGGAAGCGCTCCGATGACTTGTATCTGCTCCAGCTTGCGTCAACTCTTTCTGCAGTCTCCATATGTCATCAGATCTGGTGGTTCAAAATGAGACAAGTCCACACCTTCCACTAAACTAGCCCACTACAATTGAGTCTATTGTGTGAATTTTTAATCTGTACTTGTTCTCTGTCTAACTGCTAATTAGACCCCTGTCCCAAACTATCTGTTTAAGCATATGCAGCTGTACAATTAACATCAAAATTTGAAAGGTAACATGCCACAGGTGCCAGTACAACCACTTCTGCCCAAGTGACAGCCATGTGCCACTGCATAAACTGTTCACAAACCAACATTTGTGGCCCCTCTGCACACATTTGGGGTTGACTTAGTTGCCTCTTGTGCTTTCCTACCCATGGTGCAACTCTTGACTGCCATCAGCCTTTACCAGTATAGGCTGGCATCACCACCATGAGACATCAAAGCTATGCAACTCTCATCATTCCCCCCGTAGGCCACCCCTAGAGTTGTTTGCTCACCATATGCATACTCATTGTGCTAAACACCTCGGTTCAGAATTGGCCCACTGGTCCTGTGCCTGCACCATAGCCGACAATCTCAGCAGGGCTTCCATATTTTCCCAATTAGACTATATCTAAACATCGGAGCCCATATGTCTTGCAAATGTACCAGCTGCACCTGCTTTCCTGAAAAGTTCACCAATTTGCTCAGTATACCTTTTCTTATATTAATTATCCCTCTTAATTAATTAATACCCAGAATGTATACTTTATGAGCCCAAAATGAATCCCCTTATTTTGGCATTCCTAACTGGTTTGTTCAGTTTCCACCCCTTGGAATATAAATTTGCTGCAGTAATGAACAAACCTTTCCTTTTAAACTATAGCTATTGTGACTAGTCCTATTATTGCATGACTTGTGGACTTGTTACTCACTTAAACCCCAGTAAGTGTCTTTTCTTGCTGTCTCTTCAGTTCTTCTTCATGTCTTTGTCTTTGCTTGTCTTTGTCGTTTTCTGTCTTTTTTTCATTCTGCTATGTAGGCAGGTCTGCAAAATGGAAGGTGACAAAGCAGTTTCTGTCCATCTCATTTTCTTGGCTGTCGACCTGGTGCCAAAACTCAAACTTTGCTTCCAGGCATTCATTGGAACAGCTTGGCACTAGTGCCACACCACTCCAATGTGCCAATGGTAACCCGATCTCCTGCATGGATTTTACTCTGCTAATTGCCTTCACTATTTATTACCTGCACCAAACCAAAGTCCATAAAAACCTTTCTATAGAAGTAGCACTATTGCAAAAGGCCAGAAAATTGAAACAGAAATAACTGTTTTCCATTTCCTGTCTTCCTGTGCTACCCTTCTATTTTTTTTCATTGCCTGTGTGTCCTTTTTTATTGTATGGTAACTACTACCTGAAAGTGTGGGCTGAAGCCTCACCAAAACCCAAGTTCTAAATCCAGCATTTCTGCTAAAACTGACCTGTGTTCTTTACTAAAGACCAGCTCACTTTTCTCCATTTTATTGCATGGAGATTCATAGGCTGTCTTTTGAACAACTGGTCAGTCAGGTTTCAATTACTGAACCTAAGTGTGTGTGTTTTTAATTACTGCTGGCCCTAGCACAGCTGTTAGGACCTCACACCCCTGTGCATTCCTGGCTTGCTAGCTGAGCTTCCTGCTGCACCATCCCCCATCCTTTGTTCTTTGGCTTGTCCTGTTTCATTCAAACCAACTCCTAAACTGGTGCACTTTCTTTCCAACTCAGCCATTCTTGCACTAGCACATTCAGACCTTTCACACACAAGCACTTGAATTCCTTTCATTTCCATTGTTCTTTGTTTTAATTCCACACTTTCTTTACTCAGTATCCTTAAGCCAATATCCAGTTCATGCCCTCTAGTCAACAATTGCCATTCACACTCACCAGCTCCTCTGCCTTCTATCTGATCTCTTTGTCCTAAATCAAATTTCAGTGCAGCACTGGTTACCTTTCCTAACAGTGGTGAAATATCTATCAGTGTAGCATGCTCTTTAAATACTGGACAGGCCTCAGAATTACTTGGAGATTGTGGTGCAGTGGAGAATAAAGGAAGAAAACACCCTTGCTGTTTTCCCTTCCTTTCATCTCTCTCCTTTTCCTCACACTCACATTCCCACTCTTTATCTGAGCACACATCTGTCTCATGTAAGTCACCCACCCATGTTTTAGGGTTCCAGTCCGATCTGGTTACTATGCCCTAACTTTCACCATGGTGGTTTACATTTCTTTTTCCACTTCTTTCACTGCTTTCTACTTTAGCAGCGGTGTTCTACATGCTAACACTTCACAATTATCACACCAACTGTTACATCTTTCAAAACTCTCACTCAACATTCCATAACTTTCACTTTCATTCACTTTGCTATTTTCTTCCTTATCATGATCTTCCTTATTACCAATAATACAAGCTAGTAAACCTCTTATAACAGCAGCTGTCTTCTTTAAACCTGATCTCTGTTTTCTTGCTTTTAATCCTTCCAGCCCCCTTCCATTTTGTGGCACACTCAGCTCAGCTTCTGCTTTCTCTACCTGAACTACAGGTTTCCTAGCTTTAGCCTGCTTCCTCTGCCACTCCACTGGAAGATGGCTGACTTTAAAATGAACTTAGGCATTTCTAAGTCTACAATTTTCTCTAATACAATTTGCCAAATTCGTTATGGGTTGGCCTACTTTTGCCCCTGTAAGCAAACATACACATACATACACAAAGATTCTAAACGAATAAGTACCGTATGAATGATGAATGCATGTCCCATCACTCCCTAGCACTTTAACCACTTAAATGCCGTATGAATGACGCATGCATCTTTCACCACTCCCTAGCACTTTAATTAGGGACTCACTACCACCAGTACTAACAAACATGCGGGTGTCCTTGTGACACACATGAAGTCTCTACACTTTGTTGGTTATATTCCATTCAGCAACCAAACAATGTTTTACTTCCACCGCATTTGTACACTGGGTGCCCTAAAATTCACATACATAAACAAACACATACATCAAAACAGTATTTGCAAACAGGGTGCAAAACTTGGTTACCCCAAAATCCTGCCGACTACGCCAATTGTTTTATCTTGGTAGAGTAATATATATATTGCTCTACTTTCCCCTATTGTATTATTAATATGTAGCCTTAGAATGCCTAATCTCACAGACTTACCACTGTATATAACTTATCCCCACCTTCCCTTCTATATCTATAACCTCAGGCAATTAGATGTAGTAAAAAGACAAGCAGGAGTTAAGTTACACATAAAATAATGTATTACTGATAATATTCATAAATAATAACAAAATGCAAAGTACATTTGAATATTGGCAACCATACAACCTGATAAAATGGTGATGTGTAATTCAGGTGGCACACAGACTTGCAGTTACTTAAAATGTCTCTAGTTAAGGCATCGTTGGTGCTCAGCTTTCAGCCACATGTCTGTTCAATATGGCTGCTGAGCTGTGCTCTTCATGTGTGTCTTCATCATCATAGGTGGGCAGTCAGAGAGATGCTTCTTCATATGTGAGTCAGTCAGAGAGAGAGAATGTGGTTGAGCAAGTACATTTATAGATGTTCTCTCCAATTCCTAGAACCAATAGGACATCATGGTACTTGAAGGCCTCTGAGACAAGCCAATTCCAAACAGCCATACCTCAGACCAATGGGTGAAATAGAACATCTTATCTCCTGCCCAACCCCAAGACCATATATTACACTAACCTGGCTTTGTGTGGGAGATCAAACTGGTTTAAGACACATCCCCCCAAATCCTGTCATAAAATTACAAAGAGACAGTCGTAAAAAGGGGATGGGGAAGGCAAACATGAATACCTCTCACCACTTGGTTTGCCTAAATTATAAATAAAGACATACAAAACATTCATCAAGTTATATGCAAAATCCTACATCACAACACCCTGACATTGAAAAAGTGCCATACCATATGCCCCCTGAAAAGTGATGACGTGAAAGCCATTGTCCCCTGTGCACCTGCAGGTCTTTGACGTGTCATAGTAAAGCAAAGCAAGTGTGACAAGAGGGCGAATGCTGCTTATTCTACAAAGATCTTCCAAAATGGCCACATCTGTTGGGACCCCTAGAAAAGACCCTAAATAATTGGATTCAAGTGATTTTTTTTTTCCAAATCCATTGTTTTCTTGAACTTGTATCACCCGCGTCTCCAATCGTACAATCAGCCATTCAGGTGATTTAAATGGAGAAAAGTCGTCACTCTGTGATTTGGTGTCCCACACTGAACACGGACCAGAGAAAGCAAAGCAGAGAGTCGTGTGAGGAGATCAGAAAGAAAATGATAGACAAGCACGTGAAAGGCAAAAGCTAGAAGACCACCGTCTCCTGTGACAATAGTTGGAAATATTAAGAAGTTGAAGATCTGTGGCTAACCATCCTGGAAAATGGACCCCAAGGATAGTGAGAATGGCAGACAATTAAAGCCAAAGACAACATCCAACGAGATGCAAGCTGAACTCCAAGGATGAGGTCTATCAGTGTCTGCACCGCTTTTTGAGTGACAGTGGGTTCAAAGGAAGATGACACTGGAGGACTCCATATAAAAAAGCCAGACTGAAGTTTGCTCAAATGCATATTGATAAGCCTCAGTGCTTCAGGGTGAATGAATGTCCTTTGGAGAGAAGAGACAAACCTGAAGGTTTTAGGAAAGTCAATGCCCACAAATGAAAAAATTAAGTTTTCAAAGAAAAGAAGACCAGACCTACCATGAAATATGGAGGAGGTCGGGTTGTGTTTTGTGTCTGCTTTGCTGCATCTGGCCACAGGGGTGCATTGAGTCTGTGCAGGGAACGATGAAATCTCAAGACTATCAAGACATTCTGCACTGAAACATCCTGCCCAGGGTCAGAAAGTTCTGTCTCAGTCGCAGGTCACGGACCCTCCAACAGGATAATGAGCCAAAATGCACAGCAAAAAACACCAAAGAATGGCGAAGAACAAAACATCGGACTATTCTGAGGGGATCTTCTGCAAGCCCTGATTTGAATCCCATGGAAAGAACTGAAACATGCCGTCCAAAGAAGGCCCCCTTTAAACCTGTCCCAGCTGGAGCAGTCTGTTCAGGACGAATGTGCCAAATGACCTGTGAAGAGGTGCAGAACTCTCATGGAGAGCCGAAGGAATCGCTTGTGTGAAGTCACTGCACACTCTAAAGGTGATGCAACCAAATGTCAGGTTGAGGATCCCATTCTTTTTGTCCACGCTATCTTCATTTGTGTTGTGTTTTATCCAAACTCTCAATGATGATGATGGGTGCCAATTCCTTTAGGCAGTTTCAGGTTATTTTAGAAATAATTGTGGACTCTTCTATATTTGTGGAGGGGTACCAACAAATTTGTCGACATCTGTACAATGTTGTTATTTCTCACTATTTTCAAAATGATTTGCATTGAGCCTCCAGCAATGAGTGCAATATGATTTGATCAAATCAAGAGGAGGAGTGCTGACTGAGCAGATTGATCTGAGACCTTGTGAAATGGAGCAGGATAATCGTTGTCTTTGAACAGTCAGGGACAAAGTACCAGAGAAGACTAGAGCAACCAAACAATTGGAATTGAAATAAAGTTAAAACATTCAGTGGTTTTAAAGGTAAAATCACCAAGTCAAAACTAGGAGAACCAAAACAAAAGAAGAACGCAATTGCGAAGCTGCTTTAGGTGCATTTCTATATAATTCAGAAGAGCACCTACTGTGGTAGTCATGACTGTCTGTCTGCCTCTCTGCATCCATCTCTCTGTCCGCAGGAAACAACGATTTGTCGGGATGGTTCCATTTTTTGTTGAGATATCTTGAACATGGTGTGTTGTACGCAATTTTGAAATGTTGAAATCTGTCATTGAGAAAGATGGGCAAATCTGAAAACTCAACTAACCTAAAACAGAGAAACAGTCTGTGTGATTTCAACTATGAATGAGTTCAAGGTTTCAGTTTTACCCTGACAGAAGTTACTTCAACTGTGTGCAGGAGCGGAACCTTTTATGTCCTGATGATTTCCCATAGATGCCTCTCTAGATCAGTGTCATTTTGCTGATTAACAATCTGTCCATGGGGAAAGATGTGGTCTTGATGTTCGATTTCACCTGAGAAAAGAAAAATCGGCCGTGTCATGTGCACAATTGTACAAAAAAATGGCAGAAATATGCACTTGATGAACTCGGCACAATGCCATTTGTCAGATTGTAGGTGCACAATAGCTTAATCGAGAAATACAATACCGATTAAATGAATTTTTGGGTCTCACTTCGTATTAAATATTATAACTACGAGACAAGAAGAAGTGCTAAAAAATGATTGATATCCATCTTGTGGCAAGAGGCTGGGGGTGGTACCCAGCTGGGATGCCCAGAAGGACCGGAAAAGGGACTACGCCTCCTCTGGATCACAAGAGGGCAGCCGCCCTGGTCGGTATGAGGACCATGGGAACAGGGCTTGGAAGCTCAACCCTATAGGGGCCCGTGGTCACCGCCAGGGGGTGCCCAGATGCCTGAACCTCAGCATGTCTGCCACACCCGGAAGTGCTGGGGGGAAGAAGAGCAGAGACACCCGGAGTGCTTCCAGGTGCGCAGCCTGTACTTCCGCCACACCAGGAAGGGCCGGCGGAAGCTCATCAGAAGGCACCTGGAGCACGCCTGGGTGAATATAAAAGGGGCCGCCTCCCTCCATTCGATGGCTGGAGTCAGGAGGAAGCAAGATGGAGCTCGGGAGGAGAGGAGTGGAGGCAGACCAGAGAAAAAGAGGCATTGTGAGGCCTGGACTTTGGTGGAGTTTTAGGGTTGTGTGGCACTTTACTTGTAAATATTGTAAATAAATGTGTGTTGTGGTGCTTAAAAGATGTCTGCCTGTCTGTGTCTGGGCTGTGTTCCACAACCTGTTATGTCCTTGTTTAATTGTCATAGGCATAGGATGAAACCTAAAAGAACAAAAGGAATGTACCGACTGGGGTGATCGCCATCACTTACTGATCTATAATGATGCCAGTCTTCTGTTTTCTCGATATCAGAATAGCCAGGGATTCTAGCAGGTCAAAAGAGAACTCCATGCTACTCATCCAGGCTTTTGGTCACCCCTGCTTTAGGAATAAACGACAAATCTGTGATTTTATTACAATATCCTTTCACCGAGTCCCTTCTGAACGGTCGTCAAAAAGGCAGCCGCACACCCACAACACAACATTTATTTCTATAGCACGTTTTCATAGAAATAATGGAGCTTGAAGTGCTTTACAAGATGTTGAAGAAAGATTTACTAAAGAACAAAGATTAGGTAAGAATAATAACAAAGAAAATAAATAAATCCATACAGCTCTATATAACATATCTCTCTATTATAATAAAAAAAATCTTGGGATGAGACAAGACTAATCCTGTGGCGAGACGTGACTTTTTGAAAAGACTTTTTGGAATGAAGTCCCGCGAGGCGAGACTTTTAATTTGAGATCTTTCAAGTCACGTCATACTTACAACCTTCCAGTTACAACACTTCCTGCGCTCTCAGCTCTTATAAATTTCATCAGGACAATAATTTTATACATTCAAGATGACACGTCAACGACTAAGTGAAGGAGAAAGAGCAGCGCATCAATAAGAGGCCCAAATGCATTGAAGAGAATAGAATGCAAAAATGAACAATAATAATATATGTGCAAATTCAGAAAATAAGGAAAATAATAATCAGTCCGGACCAAGTGGAACTGAAAACCTCACAGGTCCAAACGGGGTCAGAAATAAAAGACAAAGAGTAGAAGACCAAGTAGAACTTCATAAAGACATTCAAAACCATTGGCGCTATACAATAGCTTTTGCTATGACAATTAACAAATCACAGAGACAAACATTCAAAAAAGTCGGTTTATTTATTAGAGAGAAAGAAACGATGTTCACTTACTGGCAGTTATACGTTGCATTGTCACAATGTAACTCCAAACACGGAGTCAAAATTCAATGCGATCTTGAAGAAAAGTTCCATCCATCCATCCATTCTCTTCCGCTTATCCGAGGTCGGGTCGCGGGGGCAGCAGCTTAAGCAGAGAGGCCCAGACTTCCCTCTCCCGCCACTTCTTCCAGCTCTTCCGGAGAATCCCATGCTCCCAGGCCAGCCGGAGACATAATCCCTCCAGCGTGTCCTGGGTCTTCCCCGGGGCCTCCTCCCGGTTGGACGTGCCCGGAACACCTCACCAGGGAGGCGTCCAGGAGGCATCCTGATCAGATGCCCGAGCCACCTCATCTGACTCCTCTCGATGCGGAGGAGCAGCGGCTCTACTCTGAGCCCCTCCCGGATGACTGAGCTTCTCACCCTATCTTTAAGGGAAAGCCCAGACACCCTGCGGAGGAAACTCATTTCAGCCGCTTGTATTCGCGATCTTGTTCTTTCGGTCACTACCCATAGCTCATGACCATAGGTGAGGGTAGGAAGGTAGATCGACTGGTAAATTGAGAGCTTTGCCTTACGGCTCAGCTCCTTTTCACCACGACAGACCGATGCAGAGCCCGCATCACTGCGGATGCCGCACCGATCCGCCTGTCGATCTCACACTCCATTCTTCCCTCACTCGTGAACAAGACCCCGAGATACTTGAACTCCTCCACTTGGGGCAGGATCTCTCCCCCAACCCTAAGAGGGCACTCCACCCTTTTCCGGCTGAGGACCATGCTCTCGGATTTGGAGGTGCTGATTCCCATCCCAGCCGCTTCACACTCAGCTGCTGAACCGATCCAGAGAGAGCTGAAGATCACGGCCTGATGAAGCAAACAGGACAACATCATCTGCAAAAAGCAGTGACCCAATCCTGAGTCCACCAAACCGGACCCCTTCAACACCCTGGCTGCGCCTAGAAAAGAAAAGAAAAGTTCATTCCAAATATTGTTTTTACTGAAGTTTTAAAGTAAAAGTGAAAATAATGCATATGCAACAATACCCATGAAAATAATCTCTTTAAATTGTATATCCGGGTAACCAAACCTGGGGGTTGACGAGCGAAGTGAGCAGGGGGTAGAGCCCCCTAGTATGTATAATTAATACAAAAGTAGCCCCCCTATATACAGTGTCATGTTGTAGATCTGTACAGGCCGGTGATAAAGTCAGATGGCCAGGAGAACAGAAAAAAGCAAAAAAAACTCCAGTTAAGCCGGAGAAAAAATAAAAAATAAAACCTGCAGGGGTTCAAGGCCAAAAGACCAGCCAGCGCCATCTGGGCATTCTCCCTATTATAAATTCTCTTAAGTCGTTTCCAGGCATCGTTGCAGGGGGTTCGATGCAGTTGGTCTCGTGGGCAGCGGTGGCACTCGCCTTCATACGAGCATCACAGGTGGCTGCACAGGACTTCGATCAGGTGGTAGAGGCGCAAATCATCACCACAGGACAACAGCAGAGATTAGTCTGATACGTCCATGCCTATGTAGTATGTTAAGGGTACAACTGAAACGTAGCTATGAAGAAGCCAAATTAAAAAAGTTTTCTAAAAATGTTCCCCAGTGGTAGCCTGACATATCTCCATCAGTTACGTATTGCAGATTTTTGGTGCATGGCAGCAAAAGACCACCTCAATGCTTCTTTTATGCTTAGCTCTTGGAATTGTAATTGTAAGCAGACCACCATTAGAAGATCTAAGGAGTGTAGGGGACAGACTCTACAAAATATAAGAAGGGGCAGATTATTTAAGGTTTTATACAGCACCATTAGAAGTATTTTAAAATCAATTCTAAATGACACTGGTAACCAATGTAATGATGCCAGCAGCGTTGTACACTCACTCATACAAAGAATGGAGCTCAAAGTGCTTTACAAGATGTTGAAGAAAGAGTTACAAAAGTAGAAAGAACAACAAAGGTAAGAATGATAACAAAGAAAATAAATAAATAAATCCATACAAGCTAACATAACATAGATATATAATTAATGCAAAAGTAGCGCCATTATATATGGCATCATGTTGTAGATCTGTACAGTCTGGTGATAAAGTCAGATGGCCAGAAGGACAGAAAAAAAATGTAAAAAAAGCTGGAGAAAAGCAAAAACCTGCAGGGATTCAAGGCCAAAAGACCACCCAGCCCCTACTGAACATTCTCCCTATTATAAATTCTCTTGAGTCGTTTCCAGGCATCGTTGCAGGGGGTTTGATGCAGTTGGTCTCGTGGGCAGCAGTGGCACTCGCCTTCATTTGAGCATCACAGGTGGCTTCTCAGGACTTCAATCAGGTGGCACAGATTGTCACCACAGGAGAACTGAAAGCAGACAACAGCAGAGATTAGTAAAGATTGCAAATCCCTCCAGCGTCTGATACATCCAGGCCTATGTAGTCTATTAGATAGATAGATAGATAGATAGATACTTTATTAATCCCAAGGGGAAATTCCCATACTCCAGTAGCAGCAGACTGATAAAGAACAATATTAAATTAAAGAGTGATAACAATGCAGGTATAACAGACAATAACTTTGTATAATGTTAACGTTTACTCCCCAGGGTGGAACTGAAGAGTCGCATAGTGTGGGGTCTCCTCAGTCTGTCAGTGGAGCAGGATGGTGACAGCAGTCTGTCTCTGAAGCTGCTCCTCTGTCTGGAGATGATCCTGTTCAGTGGATGCAGTGGATTCTCCATGATTGACCGGAGTCTGCTCAGCGCCCGTCGTTCTGCCACGGATTTCAGACAGTCCAGCTCCGTGCCTACAATGGAGCCTGCCTTCCTCACCAGTTTGTCCAGGCGTGAGGCGTCCCTGTCTTTAAGCTGCCTCCCCAGCACACCACCGCGTAGAAGAGGGCGCTCACCACAACTGTCTGACAGAACATCTGCAGCATCTTATTGCAGATGTTGAAGGACGCCAGTCTTCTAATGAAGTATAGTCGGCTCTGTCCTCTCTTACACAGAGCATCAGTATTGGCAGTCCAGTCCAGTTTATCATCCAGCTGCACTCCCAGGTATTTATAGTTCTGCACCCTCTGCACAGTCACCTCTGATGATCATGGTGTCCAGGGGCATGCTTAGATCTTGGAATTATAAGCAGACCACCACCACTGCATCTACTTAACAGTGTCATCTCCAGGCAGAGAAGTAGCTTCAGTGACAGACTTTTGTCACTGTCCTGCTCCACTGACAGACTGAGGAGATCGTTCCTCCCCCACACTATGCGACTCTTCAATTCCACCCGGGGGAGTAAATGCTAACATTAATTTTATTTTAATTCTTTTCATTTTTATTACTATTTAATTTAATATTGTTTCTTTGTATCAGTATACTGCTGCTGGATTATGTGAATTTCCCCTTGGGATTAATAAAGTATCGATCTATCTATCTATCTATCTATCTATCTATCTATCTATCTATCAATCTATCTATTAGAAGATCTAAAGAGTGTAGGGGGACAGGCACTCCAATATATATGAAGGGGCAGCTTATTTAAGGCTTTATACACCACCATTAGAAGTATTTGAAAGTCAATTCTAAATGACACTGGTAACCAATATAATGATGCCAGCATCGTTGTACACCCACACATACTCCATGAACATGTGATGTAAATCTTGGCATAAGAGGAACACGAGGTGGTCAAAGCCTCAAGGCAGGCGCCATTTTTGAAGGAAGTGCAGTGCGCCCCAGGAGGTGGGGTGGGAAATGGGTTAGCATAGGGCACAAGACAGGAACAAACCCTAGACAGGGTCCCACCAAACGCACTCTAGGACCAATTCAGTTTCCCCAGCCACCTCTCCTGCACAACACAGACACAGGGAGAACATGCAGACTCCACACAGGGAGGACTCAGGACGTGAACAGCGCTACCATTGTGCCACCGTGCCACCCATAAAGTAATTTTTCTCAGACATCGATAAGAATTTAGCTGCTCTACCAAATATTTTTTTTTATTCTCTTTCTGGGAGTCAATGATTAAAGAATGCCTGACCTTCATTTGAAGGACGCCAGCGAGTATGCAATCAAAAGATAACGTGATTTTTCTATTTTTCTTCCTTTTTCTCATTCGTTGATAGATTTGTCTCTCTTTATCTTAAGAAGAGCTTTGTTGTTTGTGGTCAGAGTGCTCAAGTCCTGCTTTGTGGACGAGTTTCAAGTAGCTTTGCCGGGCTGAAGCATTCCTTTTAAGATTTTGCACATCTCCGTCGAATTTCCCTTTGGTCCTCTCTTTCTTAAAGTGAGAAAGATTAAATTTTTTTAAAACCTCTTCCCCCCTCTTCCACCTTTTAATCCCTGTATACGTCTAGCTGCTTTTTCCATGACCCCTTTTTTAAATAATACCCCTCTATCCTTTTATTTACTCGGGAGGCCATTACTTCATGGAATATGCAAGGCAGCTCCTTTACAGGGAAACGTCTTTCTTTTGGTCCTCCTGTGCATTCTTCGTGTTAAGTGACAAGGTGGCATGGTGCTTAAACGCTTCAAATATCCAGAAAGTGAATAACTTACAGCGTGTTCAGGATGCTCTTCATTCAAACAATCTAAACGAAGACTGGCCCTTCAACCCAACAAAGCTCACCAGTCCTCTCCACTCCATTCTTCTAAAATAACATCAAGTCGAGTTTTGTAGGTCCGTGAAGTTCTCCTGTGCGCCACACGACTTGCTCACTTATTCCATTTGTCTGTGGTTCTCTGTGCGAAGACAAACTTCCACATGTTTGTGTGAAATGTACCTGTAACATAGTCTTGTGGGGCCAGGCGTGAGTCTCAAATGAGAATACACATTGTGGTAAGAAATTAGGCAGCCGGCCGAAAAGGGTTTGGGGATAGCCGCCCCGTGTACTGAAAAATCAGTAAAATAAAAACTGACTAACAGGTTGAGTCTGGGCTATAAATATGGTGGACAAGAGGAAGAGGTGGAGTCAGGGCGGCCGGAAAACAGGAACTGATGTGGCAGGAAGGTGGACCCTGGGTACCGGAAGTGACGTCATCAGTGGGTGGACCGGTGGTGATGTCATCGAGAGGCAGGGTCTTCAGCTGAACTGCAGAGGAGCAAGAGGAGAGAGGATCGGGTGAGAGTGCCAGCCCCTAGGCCGGGCTGACAAATAACGCTATTTGAGCCTGT